>NW_017729029.1:2165590-2173006 GCF_001723915.1 Gavialis gangeticus
ACTGCTGACAGCAGGAGCAAGGCGGTGCCAAGTGGGCAGCTCCCACAGGAAGCTGCGGCGCTGTTAGTGGCAGGAAGAGGGGGTGGCGAGTGCCAACTGGTGGTTGCAACCTCCCACAGTGGTTGCCCAGCAGTGATCATGGACTGCCCACAGACGCCGCTGGCAATGCATTGGATAATTCTGCGTATGCTGTAGGATGGGGCCTGTCATTCATGCTGAGAGAGAAAGAAGATAGATGCACAAAACCCATACAATGGTCTAAACTTAGGGACAGGCCAATAAATTATTTAATTAGCCTAAAGGAATTGGTGGGATGCGGGATGACTTCAGAGATTGCTGCTGAAAAGGAGGACGATGAACTTTCTTGTACCAGTGAGATTTGGAAAGGAACACAGCAACCACCGCTGCCTGTTCTCATAGCATATTCTCCACATCTGGGTTTTCTCCTGAGCTAGGAGGCCTCAAGGCTCTGCTTCCTCTTACCTGTTTCTCTGGGGATCAGTCTCCTGCAGCCTGAGCATTGAAATATATCAGTCTGCTGAGCATTAAAACACTGACCAGGCACTGCTCCATTTCATTTTGTGCATGTTTGGGTACAGTTACATGTTACACTTAGACCATGCTAAATCTATGGACTTTTAGGTGGTATTAACGTTAGACCATGCTGTGAGCTGGTATATGTTAAGAGTGAATGCCATTTCTTACCTGCACAGCTCTGACTTGTCACTAGAGGGCTGGTGAGCAGGAGTGTAGCTAGGAGCCAAGACATCTAGACTATCCCTGGTCTAGGGGGTTGGGGCAGGGGTGGGAAGCAGTGGGAGCAGTGCATCCTGGGATGCTGGAGGACTGCAAATAGCTCATTGTATCTCTGTAGAGCCGACTGACATTGCCCTAACATGAGTGAGGTAACATGGTCCAGAGTTAACCCTCTCCTGAAGTGATGTAACTTTGAGACACTCAGAGGACACTTGGCATGAGCACAAGCTTTCATATATGGATGCTTTAATTTTAAGTGTCCTTAATATGTTCTAAGTGTAATATGTTGGGACGTACCGACTTCATGGCAGAAGTGGGGTGCATTGAGGCTCCTTTAATCTTGCAGCTTCCTTCGTACCCCACCCTGCCCGCTGACTGGTGGAGATTCCCCCCTTGAGAATCACTCTTGATCAGCAGGGAGATGAAAACTGTGGTTTTAAATACGGTGGCGTTTTTGCCTCCTGCCACTGCTTGGTTGAGCAGCCCCGGATGGCCCTGCTGTTTGCTGCTGATCGTCAGGGAGGCAAAAACAGTGCCATGTTTAAAACTGTGGTTTTAGTTTCCCTGCTGATCAAGAGGGAGAGGCAGGGTCCTCCATTAATTAGCAGTGAGGTGGAGTGTCAAGGGGTGAGGTGCATGTGGGGGAATGTGCAAGATTAAAGGAGCCGCCACACATTCTACTTCCACCGTGAATTCAATAGGTCATTAGTAATATGTAACTTCACCCTTAGCTTCTTAGATATGGCAGGGTTGGGCTGTGGTCCAGGGAAGGCATCTGACTGCTCAGCAATGGCCTTTGATTATCATCCCCCACAAACTATTTTGGGATGGGCTGGAAACATATCATTAGTAAGTGCTGCGCAAGGAACACCAGCAAAGATGCAATGTTTGCATGAAAATCCTCCTGCCCTGGCACACATCTGCAGGCCAAGCCCAGCAGTTGTGCTGTCCTTTCTGTTCACCCTTGTGCAGCAGTAGAGCTTGTGGCGGGCCAGTAGAGGAAGCCTCCCACCTCACTACGCCCATCCACCTTCCGGACTCCACGTGTCTCTCCAGGGAGATGAAGGTGGCTCTGTGGCTGAACCATTGTTGCACAAGAGTTTAATCAGCTCTTCCTTCTTTATTCCATTCTTCACGTGAAGGCCTCTCCCTTTCTCCAGTTCTTTTAGTTCGGGCACGGTCATTTGGACATACTCATTCGTCATCCTGGCTATCTACACTATCCAGTCGACCCGATGCCAAATTAGAAATTGTTTGATCAAGGGATTTCAGTAACTCTATTCCTCTTCCTAAATTATGCCTCTAATACAGCAGGGTATTTGTATCCCATGGCTAACACCACATGTGGCAGGCCAGTAGGGGGAGCTCCTGTGTTGAGCCTCCCACCTCACTACGCCCGACCACCTTCCGGACTCCATGCGTCTCTCCAGGGGCGCCTAAGCTCTGGCAGACCCCTTTCGAGCCCCACCGCAGAGTCCGGGGGTAACGTAAGCTGCCACCACCCCAAGGGGGACCCTCTTAAGCTCTGTGTCCTCGGGGAAACACAGGCCTAATAGTCCAATGGGTACTCGACCCAGTACAAGCACTTGGGGCACTTCCCCAAGTCAGGGGCCAAAAAGGAAAGTCCCTCTTAGTCTGCAGACCTAAGGGGCCTCTTAGGCATAATTTAGACCCACTCCTCAATAAGTCTCCTACACCGGTCACAAAGGAGAACTTTATTGATTACAGGGGGTAGGGCCAAAATGGGGTACAAGATAGAGCAATATCATAGAAATCCCATGGAGCAAAACAGTCTGGCTGAGGTAGCCTTTTGATCACGCATCTGAGTTACTGCCAGCTATATATCTAACCAGATCTCGAGTAGCTTACTCACAAGCGTCATCCCGAGGCTGTTGGAGATTCCCTCTGGAGGCAGGCCGTTCCTTGCTCATGAGTTATGGGGGAAAGAGCCTGTTTCAGACGGTAAAGCTCCTCTCTAAATCTGAGTCCCCTGCATGGCTGCTGCCCCCTCCTTCTGGGCAGTCTTAACTTATATAGCCCCTGTGACCTCATTCACCTGGTCCAATGGAGGCCAGCACCTGTTGGCTGTTGGCCAACCAATTTGAAATACATCACTAGTTGCCGGGCAGACTCTAGCCCACTAGGTAGATGCCCCTCACCCAGGTAGGTGATACCAGGCACATAGGCAGAGGGAGCAGGTTTCCCCCCTCCCTCAGGAATGAATCCATCTCAGGTTACCTAAAGAGATAGGGTAAAGGTGTGTCTCCTCTGCTGGGCCCATCCTAATCAAATTGTCACAGAGCAGAGATTTTGGGGAGAAACAAAGGTAGCTTCCTGCCACAGAGCTCATTTCATGACACTGCTCGAGAGTAACAAGAACAGTTGCCAGGTGTGTGAGAACTCCTGCCCAGCTCTGTTTTGCTCTACAATACTCATGGAGGTTGTTATATACTACCATCCTGAGAAAAGGGGTGGGGAGCTTGTCCCAAAGCTACAGCTAAGTAGGAGTCAGGCTGAATCCAGTTTGGATGGGAAAATCTTGATCTGAAAAAAATTGTGGTGATTCCACTGGATGCAGTTCCCCCGCCCTGCAGCAACGAAGCTCTGGCATGGTGCTGCTGGGGACACCATTTAAAAAATGAGATGTAACCCCCAGGTCTTGCTCATTTCTGGTCCTTAATAAATCCCGAAGCACCATTGGTAGATTTGTGGGAATCAGCCCTGCTGTCAGCTTCTGCTGGATTAGAGGCATTCTGCCTTGTAATATCCCTCAGTGCTTACAATTAAATATGGCTTACTTCTTAGCCCTCTGTGTTAATGGTTGCAGTGCTCCAGCCCAGAATTAGTGACATTTCAGCAAAAGTAATGTTATTTCCCTATATAGATCGTAAGTCATTTGGGATGAAAGGTACTATTGAACCATAAGATTTTGACCCTATAAAAGACGTGTAACACTTCACATTGCAAAAAGACGGCCGCCTGTTTGTATTCTTTTAAATATCGTAAATGCTAATGCACTGCAGCCCTATCTTCAAAACCAATATGCTTCTTGCCATGTTATTCTCATTCTAATAAATTCTGACACACTGCCTCTACACCCTGTGTCAGCAGCAGCATCTGCTGCGTGTGTCATTCAAAGCTGGGAAGGCAAAACCTCCTCAGAGAATTCCCAAGGCCCATTCCCAGAAGCTCCAGTGGTGCTGATTAGGAACCAGCCTAACTTCACTGGGACTCATTTGTGTGATGAAGCTGCATCTCATTACACACTCATGAGGTCTTCTGGGGAAGCTGGGGGTGGGTGAAAGGGAAGGCTCAGAACAGGCATAGCTTTACATATGAAAACAGAGAGGTAATAACTGCCATTTAGCGAGGTCAAATGGACAGCTGAGGTTACAGTGCAGTGTGCTGAAATACTCTACCTATAGCTACCTGCAGCAGGCTGCATGCCCTGGGGCTTGGGCTGCTGCCACCTGCAGGCAGGCAGAGAATGCTTACAAGCCCGCCTGGAAAGACTGGGCACAGCTGATAAAGATAATTAGCTGGCCCTGTGGGAGTTAAAAGGCAGAGGGAAAAAGCAGCAGGTTGACTCCTGGATGAGCTCTAAGCCCCATGCCAGTGTTGCCTCTCCAAGAGTTTGTGGCAAGGATCAAAGCTGAGAGGCGGTGAGTTTGCTGGAGCAAAACTGACAGACAGCAAAGAGCGCAAGGCTAGCCACTGCCACGCTAAGCCTGGGAACTTCCTTTGGGTCTGGGAAAAGGCCACAGGAGAAGAGACGGACCCTTACTGTTTGTGTTGATCCTTGTGGGGAGCAAGTTTACCCTGGGGAAAAACAACACTGTTTGAACAAGCTATCCCCAACCCACTACACTAGCCTTTAGAAACTCAGGCTGGTTGTTGGCTTAGGGAATGATGGGGGGCTTGTCTGGTAGAATTTCTCCAACTTGGACTCAGAAAACTAACCTAAGCACTAAGCAGTCTCAGGTGCTGGAAAAATCTGTTTCCTTTAACTACAGCTAGGAAAAATTCAAGTTATTTTCTGCAGTGATTCATTCAGATCATGTAATTCATCTATTCTGACCCCATTCACATCCTTGCTGTCAGTTCTAGTTCCAGTCAGGACTGAAAAACATCCACAGCTGGACATATGCAAGCGGGCATGATTCTGGCAAGTCGATATCTGATGCTGGACGGGCCACTTCCAGTTGAACACACAAGTACAGAGCGATCCAAGGGCTGAAAGCTGAAGTGAGACAAAATCCAGCTGGATATAAAGCAGAATTTTTTTAGTGGGGAGGACAATTAGTCACTGGGACATCTTACTGATGGGTGAAGGGGACTCTATCATTTGACACATTTATGTCCAGATTGAATGCCTCATTAAAACACATGCTCAGGTATCTCTGACCAGAGAACACCCATCAGAAAGTTGTCTTTGATATGGGTGATATTACCTGGCTTCTGACTTCTGATGATCACTGTGGTCTCTTCTGTCCTTCAGATCGATAGATCTATGAAAGGCAACATCCACCATGCATGACCCATCCCATCTGCGCCATTCAGCTGAGTTCTGCACACTGTCCTCATGATATGCTCCACCACTACCAACTGGAAGCGCCTATTTTGGCATGTCTTTGCTGTCACAGTATCCTCTGTAATCCCTACAGGGCATGTGTTTTGCTACATATGTATTAACCAGATGGGACAGATCAGCTTGTCAGAGGAGTGCATGGAAATTCTAATTTAGAAACAAAAACAAATGGCTGTTTCCTCTGTTTATTGGGAGCCTAGAAGAACGATAGAAAGATTCAGGAGAACTAGCAGCTGAAGGTAATTCAAGCGAGGTGATACTTGCAAGAAGAGGGAAATGCTTTAGAGACCTTGCCTTTTTTTAGACTGAGTCCTACATCAGTCAGTCTACAGCATTGGGGGCTGTAAAGTTCCTCAGTGCTTTTGAATTCACCAGAGGTGTAAAAAGAAACCCAGAATACTTTTTCTGATCATCCAGAATATTGTCCCCCTTTGTATTGGGTTCAGACCCAGACACACTGATCCCCACCCCCAGGCCTGATTACTGCAAATTGTATCCACCAGTGAAGCCTTCCCAGTCAAATGCTGCAAGTGAAGTAGGACTCAGGTGTCTACCTGGTAAGTATAAGAGGTCATCAGACCACTCTGACTACAGAGTTCCTCCAACAAAGAAAAGCCCTCCAGGTGACTGGCCCTAGTTACTGTACCTAGAGATCTCCTTGCCCCTGCAACTAAAGACTCCCTGAAAACAATAGTTTGTTTCACTGCAAAAATCAAACTGTCAATGAACAAAGTAAAGCTTGCAAGTGTGGAAAAAAGAGCTGTTCTTACAGAAGCTGGCTTCCCACAAGAGATAGGAGTGACCACGGGTCTCGCCTCATTCAGAGCTGCGTGCAAAGTTGCTCATTCTCCAGACTTTCTTACATTTAGTTCTTCACATGGACACACAAACATACCATCTTCCCCTTCTTCCCAAAAGATTTCTACTAGTGCTTCACAGTTTTTCTCCCACAGGTGAAGAAGGGGAAACAGAGAATTATTTAACTTCTGATTTAACATTTGGGAATTACTTGTGTACTAAGGGAAGAAAGGAAAGAATGAGATAAACCGGAGACGGGTCTGTGAATGGATTGGCCAGCCAGCCTTCCATGGCTTTGAGAGCTGATTAGAAAACATGGGTTCAGGCAGAAAACAGCTTTAGCAGCAAGCAGCCAGGGCAATTGGCAACAACCCCTGAGCCATATGGCTCTGGTTATATGGTGACCAGAACCATATAATGATAAGCCAGTGCAAGGTATCCCATGTGTGATGGGAAGGAAGGAGGCATCCAGACATCCCTTAGCCTTTTCTCTGGGGCCTTCACAAGGTTTTTTTTTTCTTGTCGTGGCAGAAAAATGTTGTAAAAAATATGAGGTAAAAATAACAAGCCCATGGATTTTATTCCTTAGGGTCTACCAAGGAAAGTGAAAATGCTGCCCTAATAACTGAGTAGGCAGAAGTGCTGCAACCTTTGAATGATCCAGGCTGAGCCACAATTTGGAAGAAGCAGAACCAATTGCTGGTGCCGCTTAAACCAGGACAGTTTAGTCCGTCCTCTGCAAATGTAGGCTTCTTATTTCTGTGGATCACACCAAATAGGCCAAGTGGGAACTTTCTGGCTGCGGCAGCCTTTGCCTTCTAGCACTCACACTGCAACAGAGCAGAATTACCCACACCTGCAAAGAGTGGAAAGTAGGATAAAAGATGCTACTTCACAGAAGGATATCCTACAGCAAGTAGAATAAATGAGACAAGTGGTAGATCTCTGTCCTTGAAACGTTCAAGAGCAGGTCAGACGGACACTTGGCTGGGATGGTTTAGTTAGGGATGGTCCTGCCTTGAGTGGGAAGCCACACTAGATGACCCTTGTGAGGTCCCTTCCAGCCCCTACTTTCCTATCATTCCTATGATACTACAATCTGGCCTTGGGACTGAGCAGAAATGCTGAACCTCCCAAATTAAACATTCATTTTCTCTACCCATGAGCTTGTATTGAGATATCTGCTTGATACCCCCAGCTCTTTAAGGGCTAAATGCTTTTCCTCCTTTGGGTCAAAGATTGTGTGTGCGCGCCGGGGGGGGGGGGGGGGGGGG
>NW_017729029.1:2173016-2174742 GCF_001723915.1 Gavialis gangeticus
TCAGGGGTCAGCTTGGATATCAATTAAAGACTCAGACTTCCAGGTCTGAATCTTAAGAACTGGCTTGCACTGAAAAGCATTCAGCTGGTTTAACAGCTTGGCTACTGCAGAAGTTCAATTATCAAGTGCTATTTGTAATGCTAGTGGGCCAGCCAGAGCATGTCTGCCAGAGACTGGTCTCCTGCTGCTTTTTTCTGACTCCTCTGATGCTGAAAATCCATCTTCCCTGGCCCATGATGGCTTTACCTTTGAGGATTGGCATTCTCCTTGTGACTTTCTGGATAGAGATTTCTCTTGAAATTTCTCTGGCTCTGGTGCAGTTCAGGTCAAGGAAGTGCTAGACCAGGTTAATCCCTTCTGTTACTATAGGAATGGGGGCTCTTGAGATTCCAAACC
Organism: Gavialis gangeticus; assembly: GCF_001723915.1. Lineage (NCBI taxonomy): Eukaryota > Metazoa > Chordata > Crocodylia > Gavialidae > Gavialis > Gavialis gangeticus. The sequence continues at coordinate 2,173,413 of NW_017729029.1, forward strand.
AGTGGCCTGCTAAGCAGAGACTGTTGGACTTGCAGGTCTGCTATGTGACAGTAGTAGACGGATGGAAAAGGCCTATAAAGGTCTGCTTAGGGGGGACCAATGCATCCTGCTCCTCAGTGTCTTTAACTCAACCATCCCAAAACCCAGTGAAGACACTAATTCATGAAGCTGGCCCTACTTAACGTGCATTCAAATTGCACCCATTTTACAGCTTTGTAAAGGGATGCCCAGAAAGTTTATGTGATTCACATTGCAAAGGTCACCCAGCATGCCAGAGAGAGGGATCACAAAATGGGAGCCCCAGTGCCCAAACTCCTGCTTCAGCCATGCCAGTGCCCTTATGTTCCATGATCAAGGGAGCCAAGAGGGTGATCAAGGAAACCAAATATAGGGAAAATGGCAACAGTGTCATCTTATAGCCTGTAGAATGATCCCCCTGGACTATTCTGAATGCCCCAGCCCCCAAGTCAGGCCCGAGTGGAGAAGGCCATGGAGAACACACTGACGACAGCAATCCTGAAGAGGCGTTGGATGAGCTAACAGGTTTTTCTAGCTTGCCTTTCAGTGTTTTCAGTGGGTCATTAAGCCAGGTGTCTTGCTAATGCAAGAGAACAAAGTCCTGCTTATCCTGTAACATTTTTCTGGCATGTACAGCAGAGGAAACGCTGCCCCAAAGGTGATTTATGGGCAGTGTGTAAATACTGAAGCAATAGCTGGGCCCCTGGCTGAGCAGGTGCTAGAGGCATGTCACCTGTAGTGACAGATGCTACTCTGCTATTGTCTGTGATTTATTTTTATTGCATCCTATTTTGCTTAAGCTCACGGTAAGTAAAATCCATTATATAAGAAAGAACACCATGGTGTTACCTCGTAAAGGTAATAAGTACTCTCGTAAGAACATAAGCACTGTCAGACAACAAAAGACTGATGCTCTGCCCAAAGGAAATCTGGTTTTTTGTCTCTGGAAGTGGCAGGCTTGATGTACTAGGGAAAGGTACAACTGCCACAGTACCCTTTGGGCACTACCATGGAGTCTCAGGGCAGGTACCTGACTACATACACGAAAAGCACAGTCACTTCATCCCATTCTCCAAGTTCCAGTGCCACCTTATTCATTGTAAGGTCCAATTTAAAAGTGGGTCTCAAGAATATTTGAAAGGGTCACAAACAGTCAGAAAAATGTGGGAAAGCACAGGTTTCCCCTTGCAGGCTGGTAGCCTTGCAGCCTGCAAGGAGCTGCTTGGGGTAATTGGAGGCAGGGGGTACCATGTGCATCTGTGTCCACATACCAACATGGCCAGCATACAGCCAGGCAGGGTGGTGGGAGCAG
>NW_017729029.1:2179742-2191914 GCF_001723915.1 Gavialis gangeticus
TCTGGTTTTTTGTCTCTGGAAGTGGCAGGCTTGATGTACTAGGGAAAGGTACAACTGCCACAGTACCCTTTGGGCACTACCATGGAGTCTCAGGGCAGGTACCTGACTACATACACGAAAAGCACAGTCACTTCATCCCATTCTCCAAGTTCCAGTGCCACCTTATTCATTGTAAGGTCCAATTTTAAACTGTCCACCTCTTTCAAGCCCTTCATGAATGCTGTGCCAGCTCACAGACCTCCCCTCTCTCCCTCTCCACAACAAGTCACATCTCCTATAAGCTTAAACTCTGCTCTTTTCTATTTATTTCATTTTGTTTGTTTTTATGATGCACTGATATCCATAGCACAATACTCTTTTCCTCTTCATATCAAGACATCTGACTTAGGTTTCTTGCATCTTGCTGACTCTTCACAGATTTTCCAGCTACAGTTGGTGTTCCACCCTTTCTCCCATGCTTCTTTCTCTTCTTCCTATCCTCATACCCCGTGTGATATCTAGAATTGGATTATTTATAGAGAGTTTGGGGACTAGTGTGATGCCGTGTGTTGGATTCCATCCTTCTTGGGCAATTGCAGATGCTTGTTCCTCTCCATCTCTGGATAGGAGAAGGAAGCATCTCTTTCTATTCCTTTAGTCTTACCCACCTCTCTCTCTGCCATCTTATCTGCGGTAATTAATATTCTTTGATCCAATTGTCATCTTGTTCTTCCACGGCATAATAAGACTTGACAATGTAAGAAAAAGTCATGCACCGATGAACTGTGATTAGCAGTGGAAAATCCCTTGCGGAAAGCACTACTCAGGTTAAATGAGGAAGCCCCCAACTTTATTCATGGCCTGTGGCTTGCAGTTTAGGGAACAAAATTACAGCAAGTCATCCAAAAGGCCCTGATTGACTCTTGTGAGTTCTGCCCAGTGGTCACCATGCAAGATTGGGGATTGAAAAGTGATTTTTGTAATGGAGAATGTAAGAACCAATCTGTTCCAAGTAATGCCCCCAAATCTCCAGCTCAAACAACAGTGGCTGCTCTAAACTGGTTTAAAATGGGGCTGAGGGAACAGGGCTTATTTAGTCTGGAGAAGAGAAGACTGTGAGGGGATTTAATAGCAGCCTTCAACTCCCTGAAGGCGGTTCCAAAGAGGATGGAGCTGGACTGTTCTCAGTGGTGGCAGATGACAGAAAAAGGAGCAATGAACTCAAGTTGCAGCAAGGGAAGTTTAGGCTAGATATTAGGCAGAACTTTTTCACTAGGAAGGAAATAAAACACCTGAACAGGTTACCCAGAGAAGTTTTTAAGACGTGGGTAGACAAAGCCTTGGCTGGGATGATCCAGTTGGGGATGGTCCTGCTTTGAGCAGGGGGTTGGACTCACTAGATGATCTCCTGAGCGCCCTTCCAGCCCTTCTATGATTCTAGGTTAGCTGACTTGGTTTCTTCCAGCTGTTGCCAATCCCTGGGTGAACTCAAGAGTCTTCTCTCCTTGGCCAAGCTGCCAGTTCAGTACTGAGATTAACTTCTCTGGGAGACTCCTCCAGCTGACTGAGCCAACAAGGGGCACATTGAACAATCTTTTGATGAACATGAAAGGATATTCACTGAAGGCGAATGTTGAATGCATCATTGCAAACATTCCCTTCAGAGATCTGTTTCTAAGCACTTCATCCAGTATGACAGGATTGTACCTCATAATGTAGGGACGCAATGTATGTTGTAATTCCAGAACCAGAAAACTCCCAGCTTTGCAAGCAAGCCTGTGCTGAAATAGTGGTCAATTTGCAGGAGTACAAAAGAGATGAGATAACTGGGAGTCTGGGTGCAGCTGGGACCAGTCATGAATGGAACAAGGACTAATTTCAACCAAGAAATGTTTTAGGGTAAATTCATTTGCCCATCTTTGCCAATCTCATATCAGTAAAGAACCCTTTCCGAAAGGGAGCTCTCACTTTTATTGGCTGGTGTTTGCATGTGTAGGCAGGTCACTTGCTTTTTTTTTTGTTTTGTTTTCAAATAATCATCATCATCCAGCATCCCTCAAGAAATAACCTGCCCCCTGCGTTTTCTTTCTGTTGCTTGCTGTTTCCCCAGTGCAAGAGGACAAAGGGGGATTTAAAAGCTTGATTCAGATTCAAATATTTCAGCTCATGTCAGCGTCTCTATCTGGTGCACATGCCCTGGTATCTTGTCTGCAATGTGAACTGCCATCATTTTCACTCCCTCTATTTCTTAGTGTCCATTCGAGCGTTAATGTCAGGCTGTTCTCAGTTGCTCTGAACATATTTTTAGTGCATTTACCTCAGGGACAGACATCATGCACAAGGCAAATATTTGTCCAGTACTCATTTCAGGGCAAATGCAAAACATCTCCACAATTGCCCAAGGGTTATCATCTGCTGAGGTGGCTCATTATCATCCTCCTGCACTCCTTCCAAGGGTAACCCGGTACTCATTTGCCTCCCTAGAATCCTCCTAAAAAGTAACAAAAAAAGATTCATTCTTTTAGCGAAGAAGATACCTCAGCTCCAAAAGGACAGGGCTGTGCATAGTGAATATACACACTCTGAGACTTTAGGAGAGAAATTATACTGAACAAAATCCCAACTACAAAGCCCTACCAATCCCTTGTAGTCTATGGCATAAATGAGTGCAATACAGTTTACAAGCCCAGAGTGCTCCCTGGTGTGAAGTCCTGGCCCCTACTGAAATGTAATGGGAGCTTTGTTATTTATTGACTTCAGGGACCTGTACCTGTGATACTCTAGGCATGAACACTACTGTAAAGTTATTCTATGGAAGAAAAGAAGCTGGTTTGGTGTATGCTCAGGGTGTAATTCCCTTCAGGAGATGCGTACAAGGCAACATGGCCTAAGACAGAGAACAGCCTGGTCTAGAGGCACTGAACAAACAAGACCCCAGCAGTAAACAGGTGGAGTTACTGCTTTACTGGAAGCAGCATGTGCATGCATACACACACGTGCCCTTGAAGAACACTGAAAACACACACACACACACACACACACACACACACGCATGCACATTGAAACAACACACATACACACACATATCCCCTTGAAGAACATTGAAAACAGCCCTTTTCCTGGGATTTGGCTTTATAATGACGCCAAAATGTTGGCCTGAGTTCCCTTCTGCTCCTTAGCTGCTTCACCATTATCCCTGCAAAGTCCCTCTTTCTTTTGAACGAGGCTCCTGACCTTTTTTAGGCCCTGGTTGTAGCTAACTTAATCGACCGGTTTATGTGACTGGATTTACTACACTGCTACTCCCTTCAGGTTAAGACCCTCCTGGTATACAGCAGCAGTTTCAGAGCCATGGTCTTTTCTCTGACACTGCTCCTCCTGGTCCTCTGGCTGCAGCAGAGCTGCCTAGCTCCAGTGTAGGTGTGAGCAAAGCCCTCCAGTGGTTCTGCAGGCCAAAGCCTGCTGATGCCTGCCTTCAGGATCTTAAGGACTTGTTTCCTATTCACAGGCACTTGCCTGGGAACGCCCAGGTACAGAAGAGCGGTAGAGGTCACTCCCAGCCTCTCCTTGGCTAAATGCTCATAAATAAAATAATCCCCTAGCAATTCTCAGTGCTGGCAGTGCCATCTAGGGGAAAGGGAAAGACCCATTTCCTTGAAGCATCAGAAAGGAGAAAGGTTTTTTTAAAAAAATGTTTTGCAGTTATCAGATTATGCAAATGAAGCCATTGTCTTTAATTGCATTCCAGAAATTTTAGTAAAATTTAATTACCTTCCTCCTCCCCTGACCAAATTAAAACAAACAACCCCCAGCAGAGCTCTTGTGATGGGAACTGCATTTTTGCCTAATTAAAATCTGATAATAGTCACCAAAATGAGCCTACCTGATGTCTGCTTCCTACAGCAAGGTGGACACACCACAGCACTGGCATGGGACACTCCCCAGGGGCATTTCACTGGAGCCAATTACCTGCACTTTAGCAATCACTGCTAACAGAGCATCTTCCTGCAAGCTGCAGGCTAATGTTAAGCAGGGTGCTTCAGGGGAACATAGAGGCCCCAATTAGCTGCAAAAAGCATGTGACAGCTTCTGTATCTCTGCCAAGTCTGAATAGGTGGGGACTGCAGTGGAGGGACAGTGAGTCTGATCCCAGGGGCAGAAATCATGTGGCCCTCACCCTCCTTCCAGCAGGAGGAACCTGAAAAAAGACAGTGGTTAGACAGGAGCGACTAACTAACTTTATGCCCATCCCCTTCTGACCTACTTGCTATTGATCAGACATTTGTGACAGCAGAAGGATTCTCTCCTGCTGGCTTTAGCCTCACCTTTCAGGTAATTTTTAAAACAACTGTTCCTAACAGTGCAAAGCAGCTTAAGAAAAGGAGACCCAGGTGGATGCTGGATCATCTACGCTACACAAACAACTCAGTCCCTGCCCCTCAGGCTTGACATGCAGCACCCTGGTATTCCCGGCTTGGATCCTCTTTTATTGTGTTCTGAACTCAGCTCTCACACAGAGCTCTGCCAATGCCCCTTGAGCACATCTTGTAGCAGCCCTTGCTACTGATGCTCTGCTAAATGATTGACCACGTTCTGGTGTGGAGAGAGATCCAGTACCTTCCATGCTGAGTCTGTAATCACTGCACTTGTGTGTTCAAAGCTGTATTTCAGCCCAGGTGATTGGGGTTGCAGTGCTTTGGGGATCTGCTGTGGAGAGCTCTGGCCCAGCAAGTCTCTCAATGCCTGCTCACCTGTACTTTGCTAATGGAGAAGAACCAGGGCAGAACCTTCCTACAGGCTGTGCTTTGAGTGTGTCCTTGTACACTCACACACAGGCAGTCTGCCAGCAAGGTGCAGATGGGCCACAGCATTTCCTGCTCCCATTTAGTCATCCTGCCAGTGGCCTGCTGTTAGCTCCCCCTCAACCATTGCTGTAGCACTTTGTGCTCAGGCAAATCCATCTGATAAGCTACAAATGATTAGACTGTCCTTGTAGCCTAGCTAATAACATGGCAGCCTGAGCTCCAGTATTGCGAGGCAGTGGCCTACCAACTAGGCTTGCCGTAAAGCTGAGGAAGTTGCCATGTCTCACCTCCCACCAAGACTAATTACTTGGGAATGCATGCCCCTCTCTAGAAGTTGCCCAATGCCTTTAATATCTGAGCCAGGAACAAAACGAAGGTGAAAGCTATAAACCCAGAACTAATGATGTGCTCTTGCTCTGGAAAGATCCACCTTCACCCATCCATACACACAACCGTGTGAAAAGAGCTGCTGTACACTACAGCAGGTATATCCTTGATACAGCTGTGGAGTACAGACTTTCAAAGAAAGAGGATACCTGGGCTGGAGCATTTAGCATTGTGGCATACTTCTTTCAAACCTTTTCAAATGCAGCCATGCTATTCTGGCTAATTTGCAGTTTTTCCTGCCACAAGTTCAGCTATTGCTTTCTTCTTCCTAGCTGTGCCCAATTGAACAAGTAGGGCCTACAGAGGGGTAGGCTGGGACTCTGGCACTAAAATCATTAACAGGAGTGTCTTCTTCCCTTACACATACTCTGTTGCACAAGTCTAATCCCAGGGAAGGCCCACAGTTTGCTGGATAGGAGGGAGGGCTGGCCTATTCCTGTTCATGTCCCTTCTGGAGTGCTCTGAGTTTATAGAGCCCTCGTGGCTGTTTGCACCACAGATAGTGCAGACATGTGCGGTCCCAAGAGAGAAATAAACATGTTGTGGATGCCCCCTGGTACAAAACACTGCCCAAAGAGGGCATTGCCCAGGGAATGAGTCTCTCGCCCTGGCAAGGCTGGTAAGGGTTTGAACAGGCCACTTAGTGGCTTCAAAGAAAAATCACAGTGAACTGATTTTTCGTCTGCTAGCTCCTGTCCAGGGACTGGAGGTCTCCTTGTGTTCAAAGCCAGCTTCTGAAGTCCAGACCTTGCACAGAATTCAGTGATCCCCAGACCGTTCTGCCCTGTGCCCTGCAGAGAAGGGCCGCCTTGCATGTCTACATAGCTCCTTGTCTAGTAGCTCTGCTGGCTGATCCTGGGATCCCAATCTGGGATATTATTATAGGAAGGATCATTGACCCCAGGTTTTGAAGCTGCTGCCATACCTTTGCTTTAATACATGTCTCATCTCCTGCATCTCTCTGGATTATCAAAGTTTTTGCTTACATCTTTAATGCCCATGGGTGTTTGTTTAAAGGTGCTGTATGAAGCTGCATGCCCTGCCTCTTCAGACACATGCAGCGCTACTGACCACTTCATAGAATCATAGAAGTCGGGTCGGAAGGGACCTTGTAGATCTTCAAGTCCAACCCCCTGCCTGGGCAGGAGAAAAACTGGACTCAAATGAGTCCAGCCAGGTAGGCATCAAGCCTCTTCTTAAAGACCCCCAGGGTAGGAGCCAGCACCACTTGCCTTGGAATGGGCAATCCATATCACCCCATCTTAGCCACACCTGTTGGAGACTTCTTGAACTGTTTTTGATAGATTTACTCCAAACAAATGCTTGCTTTCTTTCTATCTTGTCCTATGATCTTCCTGGCAGATAGTGTGATACCCTTCTCTGCATCTTCCATTAATTGAAACAGCTCTTCCCTTTCTCTTTATGAATAACTATTCCTTTCCAATAGTTTCTCTTCATTGCTTATTCCTTTGAATCTTTCTACTGATCTTGTAGCTAACTAGTTTATCTGCATAAAATTAAGAACTCAGTTGGCTTTGGGGCCCTAGCAGATTTAGAAAAAATCTTCTATTTTTACCCTCCATTCCCATTGTTTTCAATATGCCTGTGAATTCCCCAAATCCACCTGCCCACAGGTCATATATCTACTTCATGTCTGCAGTGCCTCCCTCCCACAGTAGCTTTGTGTCCCGTGTGTGTGTGTGGGGGCGGGGGGGTGAGGGATGGTGAGCAGAAGTGAAGGTCTATAATCTGCCTTCAGGGACTGATTGCCAAGAGGTGCTGATGATTGAGTGTAACATAACCCGATCTGTGATCTGACAAATGTCCTACCTTTCCATTCCTTCTGGTTTATTTGTGTCATAGAATCAATGCATTGATTAAATTATCTCTGTCACTCATTGTTTAAATCAATGGGTCCTGGAGGTGTTGTACTAAAAGGGTCTGTTTCTACATTTTTGTAGAATAAGTCCCTGAGAGAAGCCAGTCTCATTAATTAGATACATATAATCAATCTGGCCTACAAGAGTGCTGGCTATTTATTTATAACAGGCTGCCCACTGATCTGGATGGCAGTAAATAAACATGTAAATGAAGAGTGGAAGCTGCACAGCCTGTTTATGCCCTGGAGATTTCAGGCCTTAGGTCAGAGAAAGTAGAATCATATGTTTAATTTAACAAAATCCAATTAGAAATACAGAAGCAATTAGCAGCACCAACTAGGGCAGGGAGGGATCAGGTCTGAAGGGACAAGGATACGCCTGTCACAGGAGGGAGACCCAGTGAGAGGCCTACGGGAAAGCTGGTTCTTCCACAGGATTCTTCCTTCTGAGGCTCATAGAGGGCTGGACACTCAAAAAGCAACCCACTGCAGAGGTGGCTTGGGCCTGGACATCCTGATTCTGCCATTGGCATATCTAGACCCATGTTCAAATAACTAGTGACTCCCTGAACCAGCCAGTTAGCTTGGCACAATCACCTCATGCTTGAACCGCTCAAAAGGGAAGTGGCTGTCCTGGAAGTGATGTTAAATTCTTTGGGTGACAGATGGGAGCTGCCTCAAATGAAGGAGAAAAATGGTGACGTCCTTGAGTGTTCAATGCCTCAGTACTGAGACAAGCCCCCAGCCCCTCCTGGATCGGAGGGAATGTGCAGAAGGCCGAAGTGAGCTCCATCCAGGGGGTTTGCTGTTTCCAATCACAGCACCCTAGTAAGCCCAGGGCCACCTACACTCTGAATTGAGTCCCTCCTTCAGTCTCAGGTCAGGAGGGATTGTTTGAGGGTTGTGGTATTGTGGGCCACACACTGTGGCTAGGGACAGACTTTTAAAAAGTCTGAGCCTGAATTGATTCAATTTTTGCAGGCTAGTCTAACTTGACTAAGCTAAACCGCACAGACAGCCCAGAAATGCCCACACATGGCTGCAGTGGCTCAGGCTACAAGCCAGGCGGGGGGGGGGGGGGCTAGAGCAGCCTTCCCTTCCCTTTTATAGTGCTGAGCTGAGGGGGTGTGTGGCCAGGCCCCGTAAGATGCTCTGACTAGGGAGGGGTTCCCCCATCTCCAGAGCAGCTCAGCAGGGAACTGATAACACAGTATATATCACCCCTAACTCAGTGTTTATCACCCCATTAAGAAAATAACAGAGGGACATTACCAGCTACCTGCTGATTCTGCCTTTGTCCCATCTGCTAGCATGTGGTCTGCTAACTAATGCTAAGAGGTGTCTGTGGAAGGCAGAGGTGAGGGGGAAGCCAGGCAGACACCTGCACTCTCTGGCAGAGCTGCAGCCAGGGAACAGAGGGGAGGGGTCAGTCCTTCTGTGGAGCAGAGAGCATGCTGGGATGCTGGGGGAGTCTGATTTAACTTAAACCAGAAAGGGCTCTGGGACAGACATTGCATAAACTGGTTTGTGCCAAATCAGTTCAGGCTGGTACTACATTCAAACAGGTTCATCTCAAGCTGGTTTTCAGTCATTTTCAAACTGGTTTATGTGCACTCAATGTCTGTTCTGTTACAGGTTTAAACCAGTTGGTGATCACTTAAACTGGTTTGTGTAATGTCTGTCACTATCCTGTCTGGGTGGTGGTCTGCCCCCTCTGGTGCTGGCTTATGAGTCTTGGCTAACAGAGCTGTGCCTCTCAGCTCAGGCAGTAAATATCTGAGGCTCAGAAGTGCCATGTTCAATGGAACAGCTTGATAGCACTGCCGCATGATGACACCAATGCTGCTTAGTTGTGAGCTACGCTGCATGCTCATCCTGGCATAATCACAGGTCTCTAACCCAGACAAATGATATGCTGCTTCTATATCTCTGCTGTAGAGATTTGTCTGATTCGGTGGGGGGACAATATAACTCTTTGCTTCAATAGTCCTCTCTCCCTAGTCAGCTGAGATGCAGCACTTACCATAGTCTATTAGTCATGTACCTTTTCTTTTGTTCACTTGACCAGCTGGGCTGTACCAAGGGGCTGCTAGACTTTTACTCAGAAGGCTTTCCATCAGGAGGGAAAGAACTAGTGGAAAAGGCTGAGAGGTACTCCTTGAAGGGGATTTGCTGGAAGGGAATACTGCATTATGCTTCCTTGCCTGGCAAATTGGAGACATTCTGTATGAATTGCCTGTTCCATCCCTTCAGGCAGAGGGGTGGGGGGGGCAGGGTAAGGGACCCTGTGGCTCCCTATTTAGGAGTTTTGGGAATGTAGGGGTGCAGAAAAACCCAGGATTCATCAGAGGTGAAGCTGGCAGCCTCCTTTGGTTCACATCGTTGACAGCTGGTCCTCCTACAGGCCCTGAACAAGCTGGAGTCAGCATGCTGCTTTTAGAGCAGGGGCAGGCAAAATATGGCCTGTGGGCCAGAGGGGGCTTTGTGCAGCTCACAGCTAGTCCCTCGATCCCGCCTGGCCAAGGCACTGTCTGGCTGTGGTGCATTCTGCCACCCCCTGGACACACAGCGGGGCTGGGATGGCTCCGCAGCTAGACTACCTTTCTAGGCAGCCGAGGAGGTGGCAACTTCTTCCATCTATGAATCTGCCACTGCCTCTGGCCCCAGCCCCACGGTACTGGTGGGCACCTGCAGCACAGTCCTGACCTGGCGTGCCTCGCACCTGCTCCAGACTCACCTGCTCATGCTAAATAGCGGCAGCAGCAGCACCTGCCAGGCAAAAATTCTTGCTCAGCATACCCCACCATACCCATAAACTCTCTCCCACAAACTCCACAACCACACCCTCCCTCATACATAATCAAACACCCCACAAACATTGCACCCACCCACACCCTCCCCCACATCCCTCCCTACACATGCACCCACATGCCTCTGGCAGGAGCCCTGCTCACTGCTACGTGCACACACCCCATCCACATGTGCACCCACATCACACACACCACACACCCACACACTCCCATCTACCTTGCCCCTCCACATACTATACACCCATCCACACACACACTCTCATATCCTCACAAACACAACCCCCCATACCCACCAACATCCCCCACATCCTCTCCCACAGCCCACATACATACACATCCACACGCGCACACACCTACAGCCCCCCCACAAACCCCAGACCCACGCCCCATACCCCCTCCACCCTCCCGCAATATATGAGTAAGCCCTTCATTTTGAGCTATTATGCAATCACCTCTATATACACGACACAAACGCACACAAAATCAAGCCAATTAAAAAATAAATAAAATTAAAGTAGGTTATTGTGAATGTTTGATTTTTATGATTTAATTTATTTTTTTTCCAGTTCCAAGATGGCAACCCCCCTTTCTCAAACAGAGTATTTCTGGGGTGAAGGGATGGATGCCCAGTGGCAAAGGTCAGGAGTTAGGGAGTAGGACCTCTGGTCCAAAACAGTGACCAGGGGACAGGGCATCTGTAGGGGGTGGGACTACCATTGCAGCCCTCGACAGCTTGCAAAACTCATTAAATGGCCCTCCAGTTGTAATAATTGCCCATCCCTATCTTAGAAAAACTAACTGAGAGGTAGAAGGGGAAAAAAAGGAACAAATGGCTCACTGAATGCTGGGTAAATAGCCAGAAGGGAGAGGAAATCTTTGGTCTTGTCTAAGAGGGTGAGGGTAGAATGGGGCAAAATTGGGCAAAATAACATTTAGGAGGAATATCGGGGGAGCTTCCACACAAGAAATTCTGTTAACTTGATAAAGTCTAGAGACTTTTCCAGAAGAAGCTATTTATTGTGCCCTCCCTTGCCTCCTCTCCCTGAAATGGAAGAAATGGGGTTTATGTTTAGTTGTTTGAGTCTCTAACGTTGATAGTCCTATGTTTCTGTAATTTGGTTTCTGGTCCTGGTGGAGATTTCAGGGAACACTATCAGCCCAGTTCCTGATGCTGGGAAAGCAGAAGCACTAAAGAGATGCTAAACATCCATCAGGCTTTTCAAGCACAGCCCAGAAAAACCCCCACTTTGCTTAGGAACCATTTGTTTCTGTGACTTTGGCAGTAGGTGGCACAATTCCCTCTCATTCCCGTCTAATGTGTGGGGAGGTGATCTACAGCCAGAGTCCGATCTGGCCTGCCCAGCTGGCCCACAAAGCCTGGATACTGGCAGCAATTCAGTGGTTGGGTTGCACGTGTGTCTAGATGTTGGTGACTGGGGGGAAATCAGTAGTAGCCTGCTTTCAGATGGACCTGCTTTATTTGGCCCACCACTTGTGCCCTAACATGCTTGGGGTTGCTGCATTAGTATTTCATGCAGGAGGTACCACTTAGACCTCTTCAGCTGTTATTGATTACCTGGTGTTGCTTTGTGCAATAAAGGTTAGTCCCTTGCTTGAACTTCTCAGCTTCCCCTAAGTGCTGCACTGGTAAACTGCTGCCATGTTCTGCCCCATGTGTTGACTGCAATGCAATGGGGCGCGAATAACCCTTTTGCATGCTCCCTCAGAGCGCTAAAATAGTTTGGGTTGAAATGCATGAGACAAATGTGAGCTGTTAGGATTATGACTAAAACACAGTCTTTGTTTCCTGCAATTTTATCTGCTTGATTGGCTCAATAGTGGAGGAATTTAAAAGTGTCACTGTGTTCACATATTCCTGGTAGAATTAATTATAATGAGAGCCTTACAGAGAAAAGGACTTCAACCGATAACAAGGAAAAAATATACCATTTTGCAGCTTATATTTGTAGGTCACCCCCAGCTCTTCTGAGAAGGGACATACAGGGCAACTTGGCAAAGCTGTGGACAATAACACTGTACAGCTCTGCAGAAACCTAGGTGGTTCTTAAAATTGACTTATACCAGTGTAATTGCAACTTAATTCTTGCATGCATTATGTGAAAGCTTTTGTATTTGCAGTGAATAAAAATCTATGGTCAGTATCCCGTGTCTCTGGTCGCAGGGACTCAGTGGGCTGAGTCTGCAGAAATGGCAATATTGCACAATACTGAGAAGCTCTATTTTCTTCTCTTGGCTGTTTAACATTTTGCCCACGAAGCATAAGCCCCCCCCCCCCCCCCCCCCCCCCCCCC
>NW_017729029.1:2191990-2194068 GCF_001723915.1 Gavialis gangeticus
CCCCCCCCCCCCCCCCCATTAACTCCAGAACAAGTGAGTTTACCAGCTCCCAGAGACAAACTTTGAAGCAAGTGCATTGGCTCCACATAAATATAAAGCATGTTTGCACAAACTACTCAGCTTTTCATTCATCTTCCCTTCTTTTTCATTCTGGTGTGTTTTAATTTTTAAAAGGAGAATAATACTCAGCACTTTTCAGCTTCAAAGCAGCATTGGAGAAGCATGCACTGATGAGTACTGCAGTGCACCCCCTGCTATTGACAGGGCTGGTATTGCTCCCGCCAACTCTTCTGAAAAGGTCCCAAAGCCTGCCTTGTCTTCTAAGCTGTGCATGCAGAAATCTACCCTGGCACCTGCAACCTGTGTAGAAGACCACTGCACATGGCAGCTATCCCTACCTGGAAACATACAGGGAATCCAAGCAGCAGAGCTGTGTGAGGCAAATCTGTGCTGGGGGTGCAGAGCAGGGCATGACCCAGGAGAGGGGAGCATGGTTCAAATGTCTGTATTCAGGCATACAGCGTGTGGGCGAAAGCCCACTGGAGTCATTGGGAGTCTTTCCATAGGTGTTAGTGAAGTTTAAAGTAGGCTCATGCAGTAATCCTGACCAAGCCATAGGCCTTACTAACTTCCTGTAGCTTATTCTTACTATGAAAAGAAAGAGGGAGAGCAGGTTCAATTGCACACATCTGCTGGTTGCTCAGGTTGCCAGTGGTCAGACTACATGCTATATATCAATGTCACTTTTGCAATATACAGAATATCTGCACGTGTACGTATTCATGCAGGCACACACCCATTGGTGAGGGAATTGCTCTCGTGCTCAGGGTCAGCCAAAATACTACTCCTCTGATGCGAATAAAAAGGTCTGACAGGAGAGGATGGGAAGATATTTAACATGATTCACTCATCTCATTTTTGAAGTGTCTAGAAACTTTGACTTGTAAAACAGAATTGCAGAGAACTGGTTCAGGAAAAAGTCAGTAACTCTTAGATAATTTAACTGATGGGGAAAAGAAGCAGGTCCTTAATAGCAGATCTCAAGACAGAGGAGCATCAGAAGAGACTAAAGGAAGAATCACAGGATCAGGCAAGGTGGAAATCACCAAGGGCAGCAGTCACCCACTCAAGTATTCTCCACTCAAGCACAAGGTCACCACAGGGCTGAGACCCCTGTGAACATAATGGCACAGGAGCTTGTAGTTCTATACATTCAAGGCATTAGAGAAGAAACCATCAGGTCAGGAACAGGTGAAGGTGACAAGGGGACCATCCTGGAGATGGATTTAAGTAGTGAGAAGAGGAGCAGAGAGAGACAGAGCAGTGCAGTGCCTTAAAAGTGAAGCCCACATCACAGACTATGGATCTGGACTGGAGCTTCACCAAGGTTTGGAGTATCCGGAGCTGGGGTTTTGCTGCAGGCCAGTTTTGACATCTCAGATTAGATGAGGAAAGAGAGTAGAAGAGAACAAGGGAGGAGACAGGTCAGGAGCAGCAGGAGGGGGGTTGGCGATCTCGGCAGCATTGTCCATGGGCTGCAAGGGGCCAAGCTGATCAAAGATAAGTTGCTTGTGGGATGAAAGATCACCAAAGCATGGACTGAGATCTTAGCCATTTAAGTGGGAAACATCATGATGTTCAACTGGCTAACAACAGCCAATTAACAAATTTACAGAGGCTCATCGAATCTCTCTCTCTCCCGGTGCGTATCCTTGCCGGTTTCTCACATTCCCACTACCTAGAGATGAGAAGTCCAGACCCCTCATGCAGAGACGATGCCACCCAACAGGAGCGGGAGAATAGAATTAATCTCATCAGACAAGCAGGGCATGAAGCCTGACTTGATTTTCCATGGCCAGCAGGTATGTAGTAGGCCTGTGCAAAGCGGCTAGTATTCGCTTTGGATTCGGATTTGGCTGATTCAGGGGACACTGATTTGATTTGGTGATTTGAATCACTGTCCCGAATCGTTTTGGCCGAATCTGATTCGGAGATTTGGCTGCTGCCGAATCAGCCAAATCTTCGAATCACACAGGTCCATCCCCTCCCTGCCTGCTGTCCCAGCCCTGGCAAAGGCT
>NW_017729029.1:2199068-2199373 GCF_001723915.1 Gavialis gangeticus
CTTCGAATCACACAGGTCCATCCCCTCCCTGCCTGCTGTCCCAGCCCTGGCAAAGGCTGCCCTGCCCGCCCCAGCTCCCAGCACTTTGGAAAAAAAAAATCCCACACTCACTGGCTGCTGCCCTGTGGGGGGTGATCCCCACAGCCCCCTTCTGCATGGGGGGGCTCTGTCACGAGCCCCCAGAAACCCTGAGGCTGCTGCAGGAGCCTGGGAGTGGGGGCTTTTTTTTTAAAGGGCCTGGAGCTGGGGTGGGCAGGGCAGCCATGCAGGGCTGGGGGAGCAGGCAGGGGATGGGGCCTGGCAGG
>NW_017729029.1:2199384-2200458 GCF_001723915.1 Gavialis gangeticus
TTTTCCAAATCAATTTGGAGAGCTTCAAATTGATTTGGACGTTTTCATTTGTCCCCTGATTTGATTTGAATTTGGAGATTCAGCCACCAAATTGGGCCAAACCTCCTCCCAATCGAACCAACTCCCAAAGCTTCGCACACCCCTAGTATGTAGGGTTAAGAAATAAGTAATGACTGACTATTAAAGGTTCCAGGCACATTCGTTAAGAAGTCATTTGATGTGATATGACCACATGCACAATATCACAATCTGCATTGTATAGGCGGGGGTGGGGGGGTGTACCCTGGATAGAAATCTCCCTCCTACCAACTGCTGCTCTTTTCCCTTTATCAGCGCTGACAAAAACCTTAGTCACTGACCTCCCTAAGAAGAATCAAGAAGGGCAATTAAGGAATCCCCCAAAATCAGTGGGCTTATCTGAGCGTGAATCACCTGGGGCGGATCAGGTCTCTTGTGTTAATGTGCTGAGAGAGAAGGTTGACGAGCAGGAGAACCACGCCACTTATTCCATGTCTGTGTCTGATTATACACAAATTACTTGCATTATGGATGTGCCAAGGAGCCCAGGGCTCCCTTGTGTTACAGATACACATCAATGAAGAGACTCTGCTGCAGGGACCTCCCAGCGTACCTGAAGCAAGAGCTGAGCAAAATGGACAGCTGGCGTTGGAGGATGGGGTAATACGGGAATGGACTCTGCTTCACTGATCCCAGGAGTATAGGATCAGATCTAACAAGGCATGTCTAGGACTAAAAGGGAGGCCACAGCTCACCATTTGCCACAATCTTTGCTTATAGCTGTGTAACTTCAGTGGAATTGTCCGTGCAAGTGGGAGATGGATCAGGCCTATCTTAATCCTATGAATCCCACGCAGCTCCAAGTGGCACTGCTTGGCTTGAAAGACTGCATGAAGATGCTTTCTTAGCGGGGTTCAAGTTTAGTTCAGATAAGTACTCCAAAGTCTAGCAGCCTACTGGTCCAGCTTAGCTGGGATGGAGATCACAGCCCACATCCTGAGATGATACACAGCTGCTGTGTTGTGCATTCAGCATCCCCGTGCTTTGAATAGTGGT
>NW_017729029.1:2205458-2206540 GCF_001723915.1 Gavialis gangeticus
TTCAGATAAGTACTCCAAAGTCTAGCAGCCTACTGGTCCAGCTTAGCTGGGATGGAGATCACAGCCCACATCCTGAGATGATACACAGCTGCTGTGTTGTGCATTCAGCATCCCCGTGCTTTGAATAGTGGTGGGGCACTTTAACTAAAGCTTGTTGAACGAGCTTTAGTTAAAGTTCCCCTACCTCCATTTTGAAGTGAGGGACACTGAATAAACATAATGTTGTGGGCACTTTAATTAGAGCATCTCTTGGAGCTGGTCTAATTAAAGCCCCCCTCACTCCACCCCAGAGCACATGTAAAGATGCCCTTGGCTTCCAGGTATATTGCTTCTGGCTTACTAATTCTGGATTCTCTGCTCTGAGGAAGAGGTGTCCTGTCTCAAAAGGTACATGAGCTACAAAGACAGAAGGGAAATGTTTATAGCTGGCATCCTGCCTTGGCCCTTGCCTCATTTGGTCCTTAAGTCCCTCCAGACGGACTTCACTTTGAGAGGATTCTTCAGCAACTGACCACCCTGCTCCACCGGAAGAGGACCCCTGCAGTGAGACTGTATGGACTGAGACACTTTCCTCAATCTACCTCCTCCCCTATTGCGGACCACTGTACGGGTTGTGTGTATCTATCTTTTTTCTCTCTCAGCGTTGCTAACCCCCTTCCCCAACTCCCCTTCCCACCCCGGGCTTAGTTGGCTAACACTGTATTTTCTGTAACCTAGTTGCGTTCCCCTCCTCACCCCCATCCCTCTAATGTTAGTTCCTCGCTTGGGCAATTTGTATTTCCCTACTGGCTTTTGTCATCTTTTTGGATTCACAATCCTAAACATCTATGAATAAAATTATGCATCTGAGCAGCAGCAAATACTGCAGACCGTTTTTCTTTTATAGCAGCTTTCACCTGAGGATCTCAAAGCACACATGCCTGACAATAGCACAAGGAGGTGTTGTAGGTGGGGAACCTGGACTTCTATGACCAAAATCCCAATCAGCTCTGGATGGAATGCAACAGCTGTCATAACAGCACATCCCAACTTCACCACATTACAGAGCAGAGTAAAACATACTCCCTTAATGTGGTGCATTC
>NW_017729029.1:2211540-2261394 GCF_001723915.1 Gavialis gangeticus
TGATGTATTTTGCGCAGCTGTGCAGAACATGGGATTCCTGTCTGTAACTTATATGGTATTGTGACTTCCAGAAATACCTGAACATAAAATCTATACACTTGGAAATGAACACATTTGTCCTTTCGCTGTCTTAGTTGTTAGTTGGAGGAGCTTGTGTCCTCTCTACAGGCTGCATGTAGGAAGACAGATGGTGTGAATAACTATAGTTGTCAGTCCCTGGGGATCGGAGGAAGGATCAGCGTCTGGCATCTGATTTAGTTCTGTTGCCTCTGTAAGTCACCACCGTCCCATGCACTGAAAGATATATGTGTTCTAGATGCAGTTAAATGAGACTTTACTTTACAGAAGAAGGTGCAGTTGTCACCCATTCCTAAATGTCAGCTAATGAGTTATGATGACGATTCAATTAATCTGTACTCACTGCCTTGGACTTGAACATCTTTCCCTGTCCCCTTCAGAGCCTGGATTCCAAGCAACTTCTGGAGGCAAAGACAATGTCGAAATCTCTGCCAAACCAAGGCAGACAAGCCGATGGGAGGAATTTTTCAAAACAAATGCTGCTGCACTTGCAGTGTTTGGCCTTGACATAAGAAAGCATTTGCACCTGAGAAGAATAGATTGGAACATCCTGAGATCCCCACACAGCACACAGCCACTGGACTTTCACAGGACTTCTTTGTCAAGACACTAAATATTGTGATGATCACTGACTCTCTTACCTGGATGTGTGTGGAAGAGTCACTTTTAAATCTGCCCGATGCTCAGCCCCACACTGGGCAGAATATCATTACACTCTGCTTCTTGAATTCAGCTCAGGACTGTGTGGCAAAAAGAGCTAACCTCTTACGCTAATGAGGATGAGACTTGGTGGGGTGGGTATCAGGATTACCTCTGCTTTGTAAACACTGTTATCTCTTTGAACTGTAACTTCAATTGTGGCTCTCACTGGCATTGTTTGAATTTCTTGCTGCTGACCACCTCTGCACTTGATGCTACACAGGAAGAGGTTTCAAGACTGCATAGATTTCATAGACATGAGGGCTGGAAGGGACCTCGTGAGATCATCGGGTCCAGCCCCCCGCCTGAAGGGCAGGAAAGTCAGCAGGGGTCAGATGACCCCAGAGTAGGTGCTTGCACCACTTCTGTGGGGAGTCTCTTCCAGACTTTGGGGACTCGGATGGTAAAGACGTTTTTCCTTATGTCCAGTGTAAAATGGTCTTCCAGCAGTTTGTAACTGTTAGACCTTGTCTTCCCTTTGGGGTGCCCTGGTGAATAGATGCTCTCCCCCTTCCTGATGCACACCCCTTATATACTCATAGGTTGCCACCAAGTTCCCCCTGAGCCTTCTCTTCTCTAGACTGAAGGGTCCCATGCTTCCAAGCCTCTCTTCATAAGGCCTGCTCTCTTGACCTTTAATCATGTGTGTGGCTGTCCTCTGGACTCTCTTAAGCTTCTCCACATCCTTTCTAAAGTGCAGAGCCCAGAACTGGATGCAGTACTCCAGCTGCGGCGTCCCCAAGGCCGAGTAAAGTGGGAGGATGACTTCTTGGGTCTTGCTTGAGATGCATCAGTAGACATCACACTTTGCACATGAGATTGACCTTTGTGTAAAATACCTACTCAAAACCTGTGGGCAGCTTTTTTTCACCTGACATGGCCACTTTTCATCCCCCTAGCAATGCAGAAGGGCAGTGGGACTTGCCTTAGAATAGGCCTATGAGTACTGCAAGATGGATTTGATGGCATTGACTTCTGTCAGCGGGCAACTGGCATGGGCCATCCTCTGATTTCATGTCAGGTGCTGAAATACCATCACAGGGCTGCAGCCAATCAGGGCAGGAGTTGCAGGGATGACCCAGAAGTGAGAGTCTCTCAAAACCCATAAACCATCCCATCCCCCAAGTACGTGTCATTTAAATTTGCTCCAGGGCTGAGTGCATGCAGTGGGAATCCAAATCTTTCCATATTCATTCTCACCCCTAAAATCTCATCAGTGGCCCTGAACCCAGGAGAAACCCAACTGTGAACCATTTCCTGTTACGTCGGAACAATCCTGTCCCAAGCAGACAGCAATCTGCCTGACGGCTCTTGCCTTTATGAGAGCACCTAATTTTAAGAGGCTGGTGCCTTTCCTTTTCTCTCCATGAATCGCAAACATAAGAAAGACTAATGGCATTCCCAGGACAGAGTGGGGATTAGAACCAGCCATCACCTGCATAGAGATACAAGCAGACTCTATTCCCACTAGCACATTTTCCAGACTGGATAAGCTGCAACTCGGAGCTGTGCTGGTTCTCAGCCCTGCCCATGGCAGTATGCCAGGCTTTGCAAGCAAGGGAGACTGGGCTGTAGATCAGGGAGTGGCACTGGCTGCTGTGCAGTGTCTGCATCTTATGAGGCTCCTAAGGGTGCTCTCAGGGGCGGTGGAGAAGCTAAGCAGAGCCCTGCTTAGGCTACTGCAGTTTGTTAGCCAGAAGGGATGCTTACAAGTCAGAACAACTAGCAAGCAGAGGAGGAGGGCGGCAGACAGACATTCCAAGGGAATCCACATCTGTAATGAAACTGGCTGGGTCCAGAGCAATAATGCAAGCCAGATGAGGCTGGGAAAGTATTCCAGCAGAGCGTGACTCACTTCAAGTGGAGGGAAGGTAACAATGCCTTGATAAGAAGCAAAACAGCTTTACGGAGCTAGTTCATTTTTCATTTGCTAGCTCAGTGCCTTTTAGGATGGTCATTTGCTGACCCCAGCATCCTGATCCCCTACGCGTTGGCATCTCTCAGAGGCACCTGGCAGTGGGGGGTGGTGCCCACTGACACCTCCAATGGAGGAACTGATGACCAGCAGAGAAACCATGCCTGGCCCATACTAGTTTTGGATGCCTCTGGATTGCCCCTTCCCAGTATATGCCCGACTCATTTCTCATTTCACCTGCATTGTCAGACATCAAGAACAGCAGACAATAATAGAGCCAGAGTGTTGTGAAATCAGAGCGAACCCCAGTATCCCTTGCATTTGGTACCATGGACAGCAAGACTTCAGGAAAGTTTTCTGTATGCATGCCTTCCCCTCTTTACAGTGGGCTGGCATGTACCAGAGGGCCAGATACCCTGCCTCCTGCTTCTTCTAAGCCTGCTAAAGACTAGAGGTTCCTCCTAAAAAAAAATTGTTTGACCTCGTGATGTCCCCAAATTGACAGCAATGCCCTTAGAAATGAAGGGCCAACAGTGGAATGACCCTCCAGGGCACCAAGAGAGGAAATACGATTTGCAGCTGACCCAAGGGAAGGCTGTGTCTGAGAGCCAACAGAAGAGTTGCATGTTTGGTGCAATACAAATGGAGATCCCTTTCTCTAGACAAGCCAGGTAGGCCAGCTGACACACGGCTGAGTATCACTACTCTGGCACACAAGGCATCATTCAGGCATCTGGCTGCAGCTAGACCTTGTGGTGGGAGCATTTGAGAGGAGCAGTGACCACAGAAATGTGACAGGCCTCAGCTAAGATGCAAGGATGTAATAACATCAGCTCAAGTTACTGGGTGTGCTGGAGTGAGCTGCAGCCAGCTGCTGAGGGCCTGGAAGGGGCTACATAATGATGTTTAAATCAGGTCCCATGGGCACAGTGTAAGTGATAGCTCTACATCTCACAGTACTGTCGCCAGGGGACAACATGGAGAAGCGGGAGAGGGGAAGTTCAGATTTGAGCGGTAGATGGCAGCAGAGGATTGCTTTAGGACAACCACAGGGGGGATCAATCATATTCATTACACCACTCCAGGAGCAAAGCAAGTTGCAGTGATAGGAACTTTCCTTTGGGGGACTTCTAATTTACAGAAAGAAAGTATATTTTGCTATTCAGCAGGAGAAGAAAGATCTGCAAGTTTTGTTCTATTTAGAGCGAATATTTTGGGGGATCATCAGAGAATAATTTCCTGATTTGTAAGCCTTCTGAAGCTAAATCAAAAGAGACAAGGTTACAAGAAAATCATCAGGAAAGGCAAACTGCCTTGTGCTTTTGCAAAGGGATGAGTCCAGCACTTGCTCTGACAGGGTAAGGGAGGGACAGCAGAGAAGAGAGGGGTAGTGCGAGGGCAGATTGCAGAGGCGTGTGTGAGCTCCGTTTAGGCACAGATTAGACGGTTCACATTAGGACTCTGGTTCTGTTATATAACTAGGGATGGGTGAGCAGGGCACCCGCCCTTTCTGCCAATTTAGAGTGGCACAAAAACAGTGGCTGCCACTGTCACAGTGGCCACCGCTGCTGCCCTGGGTGCAGAAACTGCTTGATTTATGCCTCTGCTCAGATTCAGCTCTGTGCTTCCTCAAAGTTCAGCTCTGTTTGTAGCTGGGTTTTCAGTCTGGCTCATGGCAGAAGCCAGGGCCATCCCTTGTGGGGGGGCGAATCCGGGTGACTGCCCCAGGCCCAGAGTTTTGGGGGGGCCCCACAGACAGTGCCATACAGGCCCTGCCGTGGCTGCCACATGCCACCACTGCTGAGCACTACCGGCTCTGTCACCGCCGAGCACAACCAGCTCCGGCTGCTTGCCACCACCCCCGTGGCCCTACCCAGGCCCCTCACAGGCTGATATGCCCCCGGCCCTGCACACCTCTAGGGAGGGCTCTGGTAGAAGCTGAGGCAGGTGGCAAGGGCTGCAGATGGTTGTGAATTCATATCTCAGGATGGACGTGGTGGATCTGTAGGTTTGTTTTATAGCCATCTTTAATGGTAGGGAAGCTGGGAGCAAGGCTGAGTGGGTCTGTTTGGAGCCTAAGCCCACCAGCTGTCAGGAACTGTCCTTTTAGAAGTCATTTTGCTTCCATCTTGTGTTTCAATAATCTGTTTTCTCTCCCCCATTTGTGCCAGCAAAGATATTTGTGTGACAATGTGATCTTTGTTTATTAAGAGTCAATCTTTTGCTGTACCCACCTGCAGCAGAATCCCTTGTTCATGACATCACTGTTGGTTGTCTGGGTGATGATTATGATGTGATAAATGCGGGGTGGGGGGTGTGTGGAAATTCTGATAATGCCAGCTGAGAAAGGGCAGATTTAATTTTATTTCATGTTTACTGAAGCACAAATTACCATAAGAAATGATTTTCATGAGTGCAAACAAGGGAAACCAAGACTGTTTCAGCCACAGAGACCATCTCTAGGCTCAGAAAACAGGCTTCAGCAAACACTCCCATCCTACCATTTGATCTGAACTGTCAGGTTTCCTTAGAGCTGTGCGTCTATGTTGAAAGATGCACAGCAAAGTGATTGGAAGCCTGCTTTGACAGGCATGGTGCTGCGGTGTCCTGTAGGATGAACTGATTTTGTACTGCTTGCTTTGTTTCTCAGAGGAAGGCAGGCAGGAGATAGGGGTCAGTCCTTGATTTGAAGACCGGGGAGTAAAAACAGTTTCTTCTGATTGAGACTAAGAAGAATCTCATCAGCCGTCTTGATCCAGTCCATTTGCATAAAGGAAGAGCCAGCCAGAATCTCTACATAAGCCACCTAAGAGTCTGAGGAAACATTGAAAGCCAACTCTCCTCCCGCCCCCAAACCTCCTGCCTATTTTCCTGCAGAACATGCACATCCAGATTTGGGTCAGTCTGGAATACTTAAGGAAGAGTCTCCTCCTGCATCCTCTCCAGCGAACACCACCCCAAACCTCATCAGATTCACATGAAATTTCCAGCTCAGCTCAAAAGCTTTGGAGTAACTCTATGAGCTTCTGGGCGCTGTCTGAACAGCAAGCCCGGTGAGAGGTTGCTCTAGGGCAGGTGGGATGAAGGCATGTTGGAAAGAGACTGAGCCTTGCAAAGGGGGCCCTGACACACACAGCACAGCTGGCCAGGTGGCTGTTCTTTTTCCTTGCTCTCAGTCTAGTATAGGCCAGTGGTGGAGTTAAGACACTTCCTGTTCACCTGCTCAGACATCTGTCCATCGATACTTATAATAGTCCTATTTACTTATCCCTTTGCATCAGATTCAGGTGTCACTGGTCCAGTTTTCTATGAGAAAACCTGTGTGGTTACGATCTCTCTAAAATGCCCAGGGGAGAGATTCAGGGGCCCTAATGTTCTTTACAAAGGCTATTTTGATATGTTAGGCACTGAGTGAGCTCCAGAGAGGTGGAGAGGCCAGCTGGGGTCATCTCAGACTCCCCAGGGTCAGATTTTTAATTGAATTTCCATTGAGAGTGGATACAATAGAGAGCTCCATTAAACTCCAAACCACCTGATCCAGGACTGGGCAAAAAAAGAGAGGAGCAGAGGTGAAATCAACACTGAGATGTGTGATCTGTGAAGAACGTTTTCTTCTGAGGATGAAGAAAGACCATGTGCACAGAGAAGGAAGGATTGGCAGGTGACTGCTTGGGCTACCATAGCTCCTAAAGTGTAATTCCCTCCCATCCTTTTGGACTTGCTTCACACAGAATTAGTCCTGCTAATTATCCTTCAAGTACTTGATTTTCAGGAGGTCACTGTCTTACTGAACTGTAAAAGGCAGAGAAGTAATTGTCTTCTAGACCCAAGATGAGTGTTCCCCTCTCTCTCACTCTGGGCATAAGGCAGTTTTGCCTGAAATCGAATTCTATCCCTTTGCCTTTTAATTCTCGTTCTCTTAAATCACTATTGCCATGACAAGCATCATAACAGGCTCCACACACCACCCCCCTCCCCTCTCAAAGTGAGGGACATTGATCTGTATTGTGGGAGCAGCTGGGACCAGCACCTCCTTGTGTCAGGTGCTGGACAAAAACAGAACAAGTGCATTGGCAGGGAGATGGGGTTTTGGTGTCTGTCCTGAAAGCAATGAGGTTTCTGGTCATCCTCTGTTCCTGGGTAATGCTCTGCATTGCAGTGGGTCAGTCATGATATCGGCTCTCTCTCTGGCTCCCAGCTTCCATGAGCCCCGTCCTATTTATGGAGAGTTTCTGTGTACGTTATGTACTGTTACTAGAAAGGCGTCCTTTTGTTTGACCTGAGAGATCTGTAGAAAGCCTGGCTGGAATCCATCCCAGACAGACTCGGTGTGTGTGTGCACGTGTGTGTGTGTTGTTGTGTGTGTGTGTGTGTGTGTGCGTGCGTGCGTGTGTATGCCAAGGAGAGGTCAGATGCTGCTCTATGAGAGACCCTTCCAAGGGGGTTTCTCTGCTCGGGGTGTGCGTGCAAGCTAGGGATGGGTTTGTGGTTTGTGACGGCTTAGTACAAGTTTGAGACAGGAATTTAATTATAAAAAGTTTTGCAGGTTTTTCTAATGCCTGAGGGCTCAGTGTTTGGTTTGTATCCGAGACAGTGACGTCAATGGGGCTGGTTGACACCTGCTGAGATTCAGGTCCTTCCCAGGTCCAGCATTTCCCATCTATATCCCCGTTGTTTGGGGGCTTCATCCCAAACTTGACTTGGTTCAGGGGTCCCTTAGTCATCTTGCCCGACCCTAGAGGTATTCTCCACAGACTGGAGCTATACATTTAACTGTCTGATTACTCCTCCCAACAGACATCACTCAGCCTTGCAAACTGAGCTTATTGCTAGCAGGATCAAGGCGCTCTGAAGTGTTCGTTGTCCCACAGCTCCTGTCCAATATATCTGGAAGAATGCGGGAGTGTGTGTATGTATGTGTGGGGGAGAGGCCAGACTCAATCTATGCAACCTCTATCCGGCCTTGCTGAAACAATTCGCACAGATTCCCTACAGTTTGCTGTACAAATTTGTCTCAGATTAAATAAGTTAGAGACTGTGGGCACATCTACACGAGATGCTAAAAGTGCAGTAGACTAATTCTACTCTGCATTAGCGCATCATGGTGAAAGCTGTGCAGTAGAAGTAGTCTGCTGCACATTAGCATCACCTAAAAGGGGTGTGCTGATGCTACTGTGCAGTACTGCCAATTACAGCGCATTAAGTACCTGTTATTACAGGTACTAAACGTAATGCACCATAATAATGGCATATTAACACATATATCAACATGCCCAGTGTTTTTCAAAATACCCTCCCCTCAGGGTCGTTCTCTCCCTGTGTGAGAGAGTTCTCCCAGCAGCAGCTGCCGTTGTGCTCATCCCAGGTGCAGTCTGGGATGCAAAAAAAATGTATTAGATTAGCATGCATTTATTGATTTCTCAGGCCAGAAGGGGCCATTTATGACCATCCAAGTTAACCTGCTGCATGGCACAGACCCAGCTATGAGGAGCCAAGGGAACAGCAGGCTCCGCAGTTCAGCTTGCAGGTCCCCTCAGGCCCCTTCAGGTACAGCTGTTCAGTGGTTCAGCTACTGCTAAATTAGCCAAGAACTGTTCATTAACATGAGAACTTAGCAGGTAATGCCTTCTGGAAGTCTCCCATTTTTGTGCATTACTGCTGGCCCGTAATGATAAAACAGACACATTGAATGTAATACAAAAGAAAAATGCCTTATTAAACAATAAACTTAGCCTCCGGAACTCATTACAACAAGAAACTGAGGCCAAACAGGTGGCAGAAAGGGCTGGACATGTCTATAGATAATGAGAACACCCTTAATTATATCAGATGGGCTAATCTTCATCTATAAAGACCATATACCCTCATGTTTCAGGGCATAGGCCAGCCAATAGCTGGCAAGAAACTTCTCCAGTGGGCATGTTATTCCATAATGTCATTGTCCCCTGGGATTTCTTTAACCTTCTATGAAGGTATTTGGAGTTCACCACTGCTGGAGAGAGGATACTGTGCCAGACAGACTGCTGGTCTGAGGCTGCATACGCAGTACTATGTTCCAAATGGGTCTCCTACAGCCTAGCGAGGGTGAGGAGAGAACTGGAGCATGAGCACCGGAGATGGAAAGGTCTTTTAGATCCTTCTGACCATCTACCAAGAATGCTGCAGAGGCAGGTCCCACCTGGAGGGGGATTATGTTGGTCACCAGATAGCTGTATGCATCACTGATTTCCTTTTCTACTCAGTCAATATGGCAGAGAAGGTTTGGTGAGGAACTTGTTGAGGGTGCAGAAAATGTGCCTAAGGCCTGTTTCAGCTGGGACTCACCCCCAGAATCCTATGTCGGCAGCTGCCATTGTGGCCAGTTTTCCCCGTGCTCCTGCTCTTCCAAAAGATTTTGAGTGTCATTCAGGGAGCTCCCACCATGAGCCCCGATCAAGTGAACGGGCTGGCCCCCGCTCTGAAGTATTTCCCATCGGTTGTTACCAGTCTTTGAATCCAGGACACAGAGGACACTTTCCCCATCTTTCACTGCAGCTGCCCCCAACACTGAGGTGAAGTTTGGAAATAGGAGGGCATTGTTTCCACAAGAGCTATTTGGAAGCTCTGTTCCTTTTGACATTTCAACTAGGCTGGACAAAGCCCAGGGGAGCTCACTAGTGGGGTGATCCTGCACAGATGATCATCCCTTATCCCTTCCTATACAGTGGGAAGAGCTCTTCTATCTCTAATTACAAAGGTGGTTGGAAGTGCAGGGTGTCTTTAGAGCCCACTTAAGAAGGGCAAAAAGGTCTTGTAACTCAGCAATAGAGAGGAGACTGTCCTGTGCACTGGGAAGGTCCTTGAGACAGGGCTTTTTGGTGGGCACGTTGGGGAGCTCTTAGGAGTTTGCTTCCACCAGCTCAGCTCTGCTCTCCTCATCAGTGGGAAGCACATGCACCAAAGGCCACTACAATGAAATATATATTTATAACAATCATAATTATTATCCTTTCACCAATTTTCTCTTCTGCGGATGGAGCCTGGTGGAGACTACAGAGCAGGGAAAACTGCTAAAGCTGAGAGTAATGGTGCCCCCAGGACGAATAAAAAGCAAACTTCAAACCAGCAGATGCTGCTGAAAGCCCCAGTGCAGGAAATATCTGCAGAATGAATTGGGAATTTTATGGAGCTTGGTTTGCAACTTTTATAAGAAAGTTCCACAAGCAGAGGAGGGGATGGGAGACAAGGGGCAGGACCTGACGGAGAGGCTTCCCTTGATAGGGAAAAGACAGCTAAATGCGGGGTGGGTGTTGAATGTGTATGTGTGTGTTGGGGGGGCGGTTGTTATTTGGGATGCAAGACTTTATATACAGGAGTGTGAGACCCTGAGACTTTCATAAAGCGGTTTGGGGAAAAGATGGATGCACTTGGGACATAGTGAAAGATAAGGTTACAGCTGAGACTGTGGCAAGTTTTGATAGCCTGGGAGACCGGAACATCAAATGTTGATTAGCTTGATCCAAATGTGGCTGATTTAATTGAAAGACAAACTTGTTTCATCTGTTTCCGTGCATGTGGACACACAGCATGAATATGTGCAAATAGCAGCACATGTCCCTGCCCCCCCACCCCCGTTGTGTACCCAGAGAGCATGTGTACTGCGTGCGAGAGCTTTCCTTAGAAAGTGTATCTGCACATATATCCTTCTGGGTCTGTGACAACCAGTGTGCACATTTTTGCCTAAATGTGAAGACATGGATAGTAATGTGTATGTATGCAGCGTGTTCTCTGTGTTTAAGTGCGTGTGGGAAGCAGCTATATTCCCAGATGCAAGGATGCTTGCATGGCAGATTGATTGTGCCCATTTCCCATTATCACTGAAACCGATACCCTTAGTAGACACATGCTTACCTGACCTGTTCCCTAGATGCTGCTCTCACCATGGTCGGCTCACCACTGTGGTCTGACGTGATACAAATTTTGTCTAACCAGCGAGTCCTGCAGTGTGACTGGTCCACATTCCCCAGGTTATTTATTGGTCTGGCATTTGCTCTGATAAGAAACACAGGCAGATCCACGTGTGCTGAGCACTGAGCCAGCATATTAGTGAAATCCTAGAAAGAACTGAGGGAATTCATTGTACCGGACAACACAGAGCTGTAAGCTGAACTCCCCAGAAGTGGAGTCCAGGCTCCCAGTGGATGGAAAAAGTCAAAGGGTGAGGGAGAAAGCAGAGAAGTTCATTGAAAAAGGAAGAGACAGTATCCAAAGTCCAGTAATTCTACAAAAAATGCCTCATTAGAAATAATGCAGATTTTTCTTCCCTGTCTCATACACACAGGTACACAGACACACATCTCTTTTTGATTGCAGCTTTGGACACCAAATCAGGCAGCAACTTTAGAAGCCCTTCTGTGAATGACAGACCTCATCACCTATGACATACATCCGCAGCTTTGTAGGTATATTTGCCCTTTTTCAGAACAACACAAGAGAACAATGTCTTTTTCCAAAAGAGTCTTCAACCCATGCTAGATAGTAAAGGCAACAGGGCAAAGCCTGTAACAAAGACATTTTGACATGTGTAACTGAGGTTTGGCACGTGTCTAAAAGTTCCAAGATTTTTTTATAACATGTCATAAAACCATGTTCTCTATTTTATGTATTTTTATTGTAGCTGAGAGACCAGTAGAGGGTGGTTAACGGTGGAAGGCTGGCCACCAGAAGGGAAAGCCTTTAAGAGAATCTTTGAGGGGGAGAATGTGCGTCCTGGATCAGGAAGTTTCCTTTCGCTGTTTCATCAGAGAGCCCATAAAAGATGTTCAGTGCTAGGAAGAAAACCACCACGCAACTCTGCAAGAATGTCCCATGGTAAAGCTCAGCACATTGGCGTTCCACATCATTTCTCCTCTGTGGCTGAAAAGACCTGTCATACTTTTTGCGACATTGGTGTGAATCCACTACCAGAAAAGGCTCTGGCCCTGCTGGACATGTTACAGGGCTATCTGTTATGAGTTGCTTAGCACAGCAATATGAAGTTGCCCAACAGGGTTTCAGTTAAGAGCACTGGGCATTTTGTGGTGTGCATCAAAATACGCTTGCTGTTTTACTTTTCCAAGCACTGGTATCTGCAAATGAAGATGGGGCAAGGAAAAGGGCTCTAGATCTTTAGCGTTTTAATAAGCAGTGAATAAGAACAATCAGTTCTCTCAAGCCATTCTCAGCTAGTTCATACCAACTCTGCTTGCTTCAGTGCCACCTTCAGCCTAAAAGGGCCTGGACTAGCAATGCCACAACATGATCTTGATATCTTCATCCCTGACTATATTCTCAGAGTGAACAGGCCCAACTTCTCAACACCTGTCAGATACTCCCTTCCTGCATGGACAGGATCAAGATATGTGTAGCTCCACAAGTCAACAAAAATGCAGCATTTGCAAGCTGACATGCGGGGAGTAGAAGTCCTTAGGAATACAAAAGTTCAGCAGCAAGAGCTGTCTACTGGGGAAACAGCTCGGGCACCCAGATCAGCTGAGATTTGTTTTCCACAGACCCCATTGGCTTGTTGTTTGCTACTGAATTTCTAAAGCTCTTAAGCCTCTACAGTGTCTGCATCCACAACAAAAAAGCTAGGGGAGAAATTGGATGAAACAAAAAAAGCGCCAAACAAATTAATCTACAGTTTTGGGAATAGCCATCCTGCCATTCCAGCGCCAAGCTGGAATCAAATCCTACACATCAGGATATCATGCACTGGATGAAATGCCTAATCTTTAAGAGGCTTGTTTATTTTATTCATTCACTAATGGCCAAACATGAACATTAGCATGTGGGTCCTAATATTATCACTGGGTCACATGAAAATGGAGTCCTGAACATCATGTTAAGACTTGTAGTCTCCATGGGTGGCTCTTAATTAAAGAAGAGGCTGCTGCAGGTTGCATTAAAGAAACTTTTGGGCCCCACCTTCTTGCACTAGACATGTTCCTGCAGACTTTCCAGTTTGATTGCAGCAGGAGCTCCGATAATGATTTTTTTTTTAAATATTTTTTTGGTCCCTGCCTCTAGGGCAGCTCCAAGTCTTTGATTTAAAAAACCTGTCAGGACACCTCAGCTGCCTCCAGAAAACTGATATAAAGATTGAAAGGTTCCAGGGGCTGTTGTGAAGTTAAATGTGGCATATCCCAGCAGTAAGCAACCTACCAGTAAATATTCTTCCATCTCCTGTTTTCCCTCTGGGAGTTAACAGCAAAGAGGACAGCCCCAGAGCATGGAGGGGTGGGGAGGGAATGTGAAGAACAAGTCACAGGTATTTGCTCTCAGAAGAAAGCCATGTAGAAGGTATCCTCATAGTTATGGAGATAGGGAAAGACCTTTTGAGTGCTCAAGAAGAGAGGAAGGGGAACATTTTGAAAGAAAGAATAGTGGAACTGCCTAGACCAGTCCTGTTTAGTGGCCTGACAGCAAGGGGAGTGTAGATAATTGGTATCTTTGTGAAATTTATGCCCCACATTTTGTGGTGTTCACCTACAGGCTTCCTGTTAGGATACAACTGTTGTATGAGGCACAGCAGACCTACATGACAAAAAACAGCCCTTCTCCCAAGGGTTTAGGTCTGAGAAGTGCCAGACCTCGCTCAGTCTAATCTCTGATGGGATCATATAATATCCCATGAATTTCTTGGAGAGACAGGATTCTGGAAGTCCCACAAACAGAACTGGGTGAAACAGGTCCCTTGCTTCTCCTCCTCCCTTGTTCCTCTTTTTTTATTTCACAACAAAATTTTACATTTTGAAACCAATTAACCCAGCTGACCAAAAGACAAGGCAAAGTTAGCAGGGACCTTCATGAAGAGGATGTCAAGAGGCATCTCAGAGGTGTGCCAATTTAGCCTGCGGAGCCTCCCTGGAGTCCCATCCGGATTCTGAAATTGTCCGTCCACAGCAGTAAGTCAGGCTACCTGACCCAGCTCAGCTTTTTTTGGCCAAACTAAATATATAGTTAGTTTGCTTTCCCTAGAGATGGCTCTGAACTAAAACCCTGGATCCAAGCCTCTCCCTGAGCTATGGATATATGAAATCCAGATCTGAATTGTCTCATCAGAGCCATCATTATTCCTCCCTCAAAACTCAGGTCTCCCTGGGCCCTTAATCACATCTGTCGCTCCAGTTCCTTTCCATCTTTTTGGGGCTGAGGTTCCTGGAACAAAGTGCTTATCTTTTAGCCTCTCAGGAGAAGCAGGGCACCACTGGTTCAGCATCTGCTGAGGCACACAGCAGGGACAGGGAGCGCTGAGAAGCTGTTTTAAAGTCAGGTGGAGAGAGCTCTCTTCTTTTTTAACATTGTGCGTGCCACTCGCGTCTTATATATAGGCCATGGCTAAAGTTAATATTCCTTTGGCATAGGGCCCTGCCCAGGGAGGGCGGTGGGTTCTTGTGTTTAATAACTTATTTATCTTTCCTTATTGCAGGAATGATGACAGTTTTCATTATTAAGCTGCTAGGTAATAGTCTAGCCTTCGGTGGGAGCTGAATCATCACCCAGCTCTTTGCTGACAATTTGATTCAATTACCCAGGCCTGGCGGAGATGTGACAGGGAGGAGGAAGAGCCAGGCTCTCAGTCTTCCTGCGACATGGCAACTCCAGTGATGGATAGGCCTCTGTCTGGTGTGAAAAGAGAGGGGCAGCTGTGGTGGTAGGTAACCCACCAGAGGCTGGAAAGGGAGAGATGGATGTCACAGCAGAGAGCGAGAGAGAGAGAGAGAGAGAGAGAGAGAGGGAGATGCATATGAATGTGGCTAAGAAAATAGCATCTCTATTAATCATGATGGTGCAGGTAATTGTAAACCTGCGCTTCCATACATTCTTAACTCGCAAACACCCTCTTGTGTTCAGAAGGCAAAAGCACCGATTCTCACTGAGCTGATCAGTGCCCTGCCAGGCGACATCCCTATATCCTTTTAAGACACTATGCTGTGCTGCAAAGATGGACTGCACTGCTACATAAAGAGAGCAACATGACAAATGGTTTGTAGTGGTCAGGGTAGCAGCTGGAGAATTGGCAGATGTGGCTGACAAGCAACTGTATTTCTCACTCCATCCCATACTGAACATCAGCAGAAAGACCCTAAATGGATTTCTGTTGAAGGTGGGCATTAGAACAAGGGACTTCCTCCTCCCTCAGCCCTGTTATACTGATCAAGACTTTGAAACAAGCAGCCCCTTGTGATTTTTAGTGCAAAATCTTCCCTGAAATCTGTAGAAAAGCCAGAAGGATTTGTGTTTTCCAAACTTTCCTATCCTACCCAAAGTTTCTTTCCAAACAACTCCCTATTCTCAGCTTTCTGAGAACTGGTCAAGAAGGGAAGGGCATCTCTGAGGAGACCCTGTTTGGGATCCGGGGGCTGTGCAGTGCCAGATTTAGGCTTAAGCTACTTAAGCTACATCTTAGAGCCACACAATATGAGGGGCCTCTAAATAAGAAAAAAAACCTGACTCAGTATCAAGTTTGATACTAATCAGTTGGTAACTACAGGAGATAAAGGAGATATGGGCAAACAACTCTCTAAATATGGACATTTTCTTTCTAAGAAAACAAAAATATACACACATTGAATCATTTTTATCATATGGGGGGCTCTTAGGCTGGACATAGTTTAGGGCTTCAGCATGTCGTAATTCGGCACTAAGGCAGTGCAGGGTTTGCTTGTTAGAGGAAAACTAGCAGGAATGGGGTTACAGTAAGAAAGGGAAGATTTGGGTGACACAGAATAAACATCCTGTCAATGAGATGTCTCTCTCCAGGGACATGATGGGAGTCTGATTTCCTTGGACAATCATACCTAAATGCTAGGGAAATGTACAATAGTGGACAATCTTGTATTGGTCAAGGGGTTTTTCGTCCCGCTGTGCTATGATCCTCAGTTCTGGGATTCCAAGCTTTCCCCTTCCATTCAGCGTGAGGCTCTTCTCTTCTGCACTGAGATAGGGGTGATGATAACCCTGATTCACAAAATCCAGCCACCTTTAATTAGATTTAAAATGACGATGATATCAAGAGAAGTTGGTATAGCAGTCTACCAGTGCACCACACTAAACAAGAAAGCCAAACAGGAGCAGAACACCCAAAAAAGACATTTCACATAGTCTTATGGGGCTATTTTTTGAAAGGCTGATTGCTAATTTTGCAAGCACGATCTCACAGAAACATCCAAGAGCATTTAGGCATCAGTGTTCCTGATATGCCTGTTCTGTCAGCTGGCAAGGCACATCCACTAACATCTTTTGTGTTTACATGTAAAACTGGAACTTGGCATAACATGCATGTGTATGTATTTGCACAGTAGTCTTTACCACAGTAGGCTGAATGGGCAGAACTAGATAAAGAGTATCTTGTCTTTCTGTAGCCTCTTCACCTGGACAGAGATGGAGCAGCTTGTAATGAGACACCTGACCACTGGACACTCCAGCTTGAGATGCCCTCCAAATCCACCACCGCACACAGCGATTTTTTTGTCCAGTTCCCAGTTCAGCCCAGCTCCTATTTCAAATGAGTTTCACACACCCTGCCCCCAATCTCTACTCCTGCAATTGTACACGATCCTCCTAAAAAATCAGAGAACTCTTGTCTCCTGGGTGGTTTCCCTTCCCTGCCAGACACACACCTTATTAGAGTGCTGCTGCTAAGGAGGAAAAGAAAGAAGAAAAAGTGAACCAGTTTCTAATTATGCCTTGTTTGCTTTTATTTAGAGCTAATTTAGACCACACTAAAGTTATTCTCCAAATTAAAAGAAATATAAAAAACACAGATGCACGAGTTCATTAAAAAATATTAAAAAGGAGAAAATAAGTAGTGTCTATTTCCACCTTTCCCCCTCTGATTAAAAGCTATTTGCATTTCAAAACAAACCATCATTAATTTAGACCAAATGTTACCAGAGCTCTTCTTTCTAGTCAGAATAATTAAGCATGTGGCAGAAAAGTGAATGACTCTTCCTTTTTTCTTTTTTTTCCTTTTTTTTTTTTGGTAAAGACTCCAGATGAGCTTCTTCCTCTGGGCTGAGGTGATGACTCAGAGGGACATAGACTTGGTTTTTATAGGAACTTATTACGCAGATCTCTCATGCCTTCGACATCTGTGGCCCAGATACAGAACGCAGAATGGTACGCTACTTCACAGATGCCAGCACAAGGGATTATGATTGTCAGGGTGGGTCCAACAGAAACCCTTTCTGAAGGAGACATGAAACGTGAGAGCTCTTAGACCCAAATCTGCAACTGGGTCGCTGGGTCTCAGCGCCTAAGAAGATCACACCTTTAGTGAAGAGTAGGATGTGAGTGTCTGGTTGGTGCTACTTGTTTAATTTGGCACATGGACAGTATTTCTGTGTTGGTGTTTCACAATGACGGGGTGCACTGCATCTCCAGCCTCCTCTTGGTCCCGGGCCAAGTTCTTTCTTCTCTGTCTCAAACCATCACCTCTGTCTCTCTTCAGGGGAAATGCTCCAGTTCTTCCAGTCTGAGGCTACAGGCTGGATTTTGTTCCCACACCTCTCAGTTGTGATCATGACCTCCACAGATCTGGTATAGACTCAGAGCCTTGGGTCCTGTTCCCTCTGGCACTATGACAGTGGTATGCCATAACCAAGCAGCCTTCCTAAAGCCATGGATTTAGAACAAAGGTATTTAAGAGCAAATCTTAAAAACAATAAAACCAGCCAAATTACAATAGTTGCTTTTCTCTAATGTTTGCTATTATCTGAATCAGAAAAGGCCTTGTTTTTCCAGAATCCTCCACAGCCTCTACTCCTCTTGGTGCCAGTCTGTCCCTTTAGCCATCTTCTGATAAGTGCCCTGCAACCTTTGTTAGCATCACACCCTTTATTTGTCTGCAGCATTTTGATCCTTTTGTTTTGTGGTGTAGTTCTTACAATGTGCTGGAGACAAGATACAGGAGCTGTGAAACTCCCAGTTGTGCCCCTTTGTCTTTTTAATCTACACATAGGGTTCTTATTGAGGAAGCTACTAGTTTGCTTTCATACTTTTTGTCCTTGTCTCCCCCATCATGAATGAGACCAACGCACAC
Organism: Gavialis gangeticus; assembly: GCF_001723915.1. Classification (NCBI taxonomy): domain Eukaryota; kingdom Metazoa; phylum Chordata; order Crocodylia; family Gavialidae; genus Gavialis; species Gavialis gangeticus. The sequence goes on from NW_017729029.1 coordinate 2,229,297, forward strand.
ACAAAGGAGAGTCTTATAACCTCAGAACAGCTGGGGTGGATGGTGTTCATACTATCATGTCACTGTTCACAGCACAGCAATTCCTGCAATATTCATAACAGAATTACATATCGAGCTCCTATTCTGTCACAAGTGAATGAGCATGAAAGTTGCGGACTTTGGTGCCCTGCTCTGCAATAAGGAGCTAAAGGTACTTGGAGAAGGCAGTCCAAGTTTCTCATGTTTTCAGGCATATATCACTGCTCAGTTACTGATTCTTGACCTTGCAAGAAGGACTTCATGAGTCGTTTCAGGTCCAAGAATTAGTAACTGAACACATAATTAAATCTGTAGACCATCTAGGTCTGCCACCATTGTGGAAAGGAGGCCTCATGGAATAAAGAAATGCTTTTTTCACAGGGCACTGCTCGAATAGAGACCATCTAACCTACACAACAGTTAACAGGGGAGGGATGTCAGCTTCCTGGGGAAACTTTAAAAAAACAGTAGATAAGAATGAGTGGGGGAGGGCTTGCATGCTTCTCAGATCTAATGGAAGAGACATTTATCAACATGCACAATAAGAGAGAAGACTGAGCTGTTCTAAAATAGAAAGTGAAGTTTCTTGGGTCAAGGAATGCCTTTGTGCTTGTACAACATCAGCATAATTTAGTCTTTATCTAGGAATGGGGCACCCAGGCATTTCTGCACTAGCTTTATGATGATGGAGGAAGAGGAAAACACTGGAGATACACACAGACCATGTCAGACAAGAGCATGCTGGCTTTCCTGTTTATGGAATAGCCACAGGCAGACCAGCTTCTTGAATTTATTCATTAAGGGACATTATTTACCAAATCATTTCCATGAAATAAACATGTTTCTTGTGAGTGTTTCATTCTCACAGTCCTTATATTTGATCTGTTGACTGGACTATGATTTATATGGCCCCATCACTAGTTTATCTAAGGGCACAGGAACATGCTGTTTCTCTTCTGTGGCTGCAGGAGTAACTCAAAGTCAGGTTCCTGGGGTGAATAATTAATTTGAAATTTGCTTTCAGTGGATATTCTTCAGTATTCCCTTAGAATAACATTCCAGGAATTATATTTGCTAGAATATTCACAGAAAGTGAATATAAGCAAAGTGGATTCACTAAAACAAAAACCCTAAATGATTTGAAAAAGATTTATTGGCTCAAAGACTTGCCAGGTGCAGTCACAATATTGAGAAAACAAAAATCAGACCACTTGATGGCAGGACTCGAGATATCCCTATGAAATTCCACACTTACCAAGTGAATCTAGACTTATTTACACTGTAAACATTTTGATGCAGTGATCGTTTTTTCATTGTCTGTGCAGCTCCTAGCAATGCAGGGTTCTGATCCACCATAACCTGACACCACCTTAACCCATGTCCTGATGTGACACACAAGAGAAGTAATAATGGCAGAGTCAGCTTTGGCACCTCACTCACATATCTATCCCATGCTCATCTCAGAAGACTTTGCCACATACCTCTCTAGGGTGGGTTTTTGCAAGAAGGCATCTTTCTTACCAGGTCTCCATTTGATTCAGTTCCTCTGTGGGCTTGGCCCTGCCCTTTCTGCATTTGCCATCTGGCACAAATGCTTCCCCCCACCTTCCCATGCCAATCAAGGAGAGCTGTGCTCGCACAAACGGGACCAGACTTGTAGAATACGTTAACAGTTTGGAAGCAGAGCTCAGGGAAAAAAAAAGCAGACTATTAATTAACAGCAAATGTGTAGTTAATGGGGCTCCCCTCCACCACCCTAAACAATTCATCAAAATGATTTCACAGAAATGTAGCTGATAGGGCACTAAATGCAGATGGTCCAGCTTGCTCTGGCTTTTCTTTCCCCTTTTCAGAGCAGAAAGCTGATATTTCATTTCCAGATTTGTGATTAGCAGCACATTTGGGGGGGGAGGGGAGAGGGAAGGGGAAACAAAGGCAGTGGGAGCAAAAGATGCGAGCTATGAGGCCTATCAGTAAAGGGGCAATAATGTCTAGAACTGACATGCCACTTCCCCCCTTCTTTGTCCATATTCTTTTATTGCCTTCAAGTTCATTTAAATATCCAACAAAGTCCCGTTAGGCTAGTCTGGGGACCATAATAAAGCAAGGCAAAAGAGGAAGGCCAAGTTGATTATCAGCGAGGTAGTTACTATATATGTCATGTTTGTTTCATGCATGCAGCTCTGTGCAATAATAAAGGGACTCCATTTGGACTGCAGCAACTTCAATCTTTATGTTAAGTGCAGTGTACACAGTGCTGCAGCCATGAGGTGAACCATGTGCTCAGAGCTGTTGCTAAATACCCCAAGCACATGAAGCTTCCTGGTGTCACCCTTCAAATCATCCCCCTTCTATCTCTTGTTCAAGCCTACAGGGAACCTGCAGGCCATTACAATATTGTTACTGCATGTGCTTGCCAGCCCTTTAAATCACGCTGCTGCACAAGGCAGTTCCAAAATACAAAGGGAAAGGGAAGGCTGTTACATTTTAGTGCATTTTTCTTTTAAACTGCTCTAATATAAATGGAAGGAAAACAGCTGTTTACTGATTTAAAGGCTTTTATTTTGTGAGCAGCCTCATTGTTTCGGGTATTTAAAGTGGAAAGAAATACTAAAAAGCAAAATCTGAACCAGGTCTAGACTCAATCCTTTGTGGTACTGAGTGCCCCTTGCTTGAAATTCACCTCTCAGAGGCCCTGGATCAGGGCAGAACAGAGGCTTAACTTCAAGAGACTTAAGCAAGCATCTCCTTAAACTCACCATGCTTAAGTGCTTTGCTGAATCAGAGCCAGAAGGCACTTGAGTATCGCACAGACTGGGTAAGCTGTTAGACTACTGCCCACCCTGAGCACATCCCCAGGGCAATGCAGGATTCACATTCTTTTGGAAGCGATCAGCAAAAGTTTAGCCCAAATCCCACCCCTGCGTGTATTTTATAACTTTAATACTATGTGTTAGATGCCCCAGCTATTAAGTAACCAGGGTCAGAGGCTTGTCAGCACATTCCTCATTAAAAATTATATTCATATTTCACTTGCAAGTTTTGTCAGAGAAGATCTACTGCAGGCCATGCATTCTTGGGACCGAGCCTGTCAGTAAGGATGCTGCTGGAAAATCTATTACATGGCCCTGGGTCCTGCCCACTGGGCACATGAACAACACCCCACATTTTTCTTTATTCTGTGGGTGATTTCCAAGCTTTTGGGAAGTTTGTATCATCCTGCAGTATTGAACATCCTGATGCAACGATTATTTGTTTGTATTATAGTACTGTTGTGCAGTACTGTAGCAAGCACTTGGGTGACTGGGGTAAATCCCGGGGCCAGCAGACTTGGAGGGGCCTCAAGAAGAGCAGACGGCACTTCAGCTGCCTGGGCTATGCCGCTCCTGTCCAAAATGCCAAACCTTCTTGTTACAAGAGTCCCTAGGTGAGAGTGGGGCCCAGTGCATCACACACTTCACAGACATGTTGGCCCGGAAGAGCTTATTGTCTTAATGAGGTCTGTTGTGAAGGGAGTCGTCCAAGGCTCCATAGCATGTAAGTGGCAGAGGTGGGAACAGAATCCAAATCTCCTGACACTGAGTCCTGTGCTCTAGACATTTGTCTGTGTGGCCTCAGATACTTGATAACTACTCCAAATGCCACACAATAAAATACTGAATAATCAGAGGTGAGGGACCAGCATCTCTCTTAACCCTAAATTGTCCAGTCTGCCTTAAAATGGAACTCAGAAAAATAGGAGCGGTGACAAGAGCCTGTAGTGGAAGCTGCAGGTCACTGGGTCAGAAACAATTTGGGGCCTTTGTGACAAAAAGGCTTAACAGTGGCTTTGCAGATAAAGGACTCAAGAGTGTTTTTTTGGCATACAAAATGACTGGGGGATCTCGATCCATTTCCACATGGAAAGATGCTCCCTCATCACCATGGGGTCCCCCTGCTTTACTAGCAGTCTCAGCAGAGGGGCCAGCAGATGAAAAAGCCTGAACATTGAATGCTTTCTCTCTCTTAATGACGGTCCCTCCAGATCAGAGTTGAAGCAGAGGGTAGAGCAAGACTGCATAGCTGCTGTTGCTGTGCAGGCCATACCTGTTGTGAGGATGGCAGCCTTCCCCAGGGCTGTCCGTCCAGCATCAGTGCGAAATAAGTCAAAATAAACAAACAGATAGATAGCCCAAGTGTAAACTGTAATAAAGGGAAACAATGATGGGCAAACAGAATCCAGCTGTGAGAGGAGCAAATCTTGGAGCCTCACAACTTTCTCATCCATCCATGAAGCAATTCACTAATTTTATTGAAACCAGATCTTCTGCATGGGTTGCTTCAGCTGATTCGTCACGTATAACAGCCCTTTGGGGCTGGCCTGGTATTGGAAAGGGAGCTGAGAAGATGACAGAAAAAAGCAGGCTGACCTAATTTTCCAATCAGGCCATTGTCCACGCTCCTTCTACTGCCAAAAGCAGAGGAGAGAGCATCATAGAGTTTGTGCATATCCCAGTGAGCCCTACACACTGTGCTCCCACATCTTTGCTTGCTGGTTTTTCCATTTCACTTAGACCATTCCAGTGGCCTAACTTGCCAAGAACGAGGCTGGAACTATTCATTTGCTGGTTGTGTAATATCCACATGTGTGCACATGCATGCATGTTTGTACTGCTGTCCTGGCATCTGCTTATTTCAATGTACTGTGCTTAGCTTCTGTAAAAGTCTATGCAGCTTGTCCAAGTTTAGCACAAAGCTGCAGTATCTGTGAGTAAATGCAGCCAAAGTTGATAAGCAGATTCACAATGCTGAGGATGGCTCCTCCCAGACTTCTCAACAATGGCTAGGCTGGGACCATCCTAGTCCTGAGACAATGATATTTACTCCTTGGGTTCTTTCTTTAGAGACTAAGGACCGACAGTGTTATGAAGATAGCAGAGAGGCAACAGACACCACATGTACACTTGAAACAGAGCTTGTCTCCCTGCTAGGAAGGCCTTTGCTTTAAGTTCCAACTACAACAATTTCTGGTCCTCTTCAGGAGCTGGAGGACTAAGAATGGCATGAATTTGACTGAAATCTACAATTAAAGCATATAGGAATTATGAATGAAAATCGTTATCTGTACTGTAGAAGTGTTCAAAGTTCCTATTCTGCATCACACCTCCTGTGTGCTGGGGGGCTGTAAAAACCCACAGACAGATGGCATCCCTGTTCCAGTGCAGAATATGAGTATCAAATACAATATAAGGAAAGGGAGGGTGAGGTTAGAAGGTTGATCACAAAATCATTTGTTAGTGATGTTCACAGCCTTGTGGGCTCAGACCATCTGAATGAAAAATAGGTCAATAAATAACTTTGCCAGCCAGTTTTTCTCTCTCTTTACTGATGGCTATAAGATGTTATAGCATTCTGAACAAGGATGCTAACGAGGTCCTCACAAATCCCTATACATTTTGGCGCAAACAGTTATGCCCCTAAAAACTGATACTGGAAAAAAAAAGATTACTGATAGTGGATATTTGTTGTTGTTCTTGTTCAGTTTGAGAAATTTCACTCATTCAGTTGAGAAGCAGAAACACCACGATGTGCTATAGATAACCACAGTGGACAACTTGGAAAAAAGCCTGATTAAATACTAGGAAAAGAACCCACCATAAACATTTGCAAATATTCATGTTGTTTTCTGAAGGATCTATGAAGGATTAAGTTTGGCAGGATAAAGAGAGGGAGCAACAAATGAGGATTCCTCCAGCTCAAAGAGACACATAGAGCGTGACTGTAGAAGGGAAGAGCACCTAGAAAATGGGCTGAGAGAACCAACTTGATGCCTTTTTATTTATATTATTTGCTGAGTTCCTTTCCTGATTCGGGTTTGAAGGCATGTGCGATATCAAAGTCAGTGGTTATGAAAACTGCACTGAGAGGTGCCTTTGGCCACTTGGTTTTCTCACATCTGTCATCAGGATCTGAGATAGCGCACACAGACAGGGCCTGGAGAGCTGAAAAGAATAACTAACTCCCCTTACTGAGGGAGAGTTCATCGATCAATCAGAAACTGCCACTAATAGGTCGACAGTGGAGTATCCATGCTTGCTATTTCCATCTGCTTCTGCCAAGTGTCATGTGGAACAGATTGCTTTGTGGCCTTTCTTCTCTCATTCCTTTCTTTACATGCTTTGCTATGTGGCCATTCTGAGAAACTCAGTTTTTTCTCTGTACCTCCGTTATTGAGTCACATGATGATGAGAAGCCTGCTACATGCTTTTCTCCACTCCTGGAGAGCTTAGCTCAGCTTCTTGGGGGCGCACTTTAATCAACAAGAGAGTATTTCACAAGTTACGGAATTTGGCAAGTTATTTTGGAACCGTAAGATCAGCTGAACTGAAGGATGGAGCAGAGGGGAAGCCACACAGCCATCTTTTAGCAAGAGCCCATCAATCCAGAGGACCTCACACAATGCTTAGTGAGCAAAATGTCCACTGAGGCAGGGGGATCTAACCCTCTACTGCCCAGAGCAAAGGCTACTCAGAATAATTTATTAAAAACAAGGGTGATTTACCTCCTGACTAAACCTTCACTGAAATAATGAAGTTGTAAGTGAAACTCAAAAGCTACCATGTTGCCTATGAATTCAAAGAAGAGTATATACCAGGGTAGGAATAAAAGGCATCTTCTTACTCTGAAGATCATCTCACTTGTGTGTACTCTTAAGTTGTATGATTTCACTGGCTTTGCAAGATTTTTATTCTTGCTACCTCAAATCTACAGATCAAGGACAGACACAGTGGGAGAGAGGTGAAAACTGCACAGTAAAAGGCATTTGAAAGAGAACTGTAGAAAAGGAGGGCTGGAACGGGCCTCAGGAAGTCATTTAGTGCAACCCCAGGCAAGACCATCCCTATCTACACCATGCCAGCCAAGCATTTGTCTAGCCTGCTCTTAAAAACTTCCAAGGATGCAGATTCGACAACCTCTCTAGGTAGTCTGCTCTAAGTGAAAATGACTGCAAGACTTTACTACCCCAACTGAAAGAAGAATAAAACAAGCAGCAAACAGAACTAGTAAAAATAATGAGACAAAACTGAAAACAGCTTGTTAAATAACAGAGAGATTTTTAGTTAAAGGAGAATTAAAAAGGTATAACGGCCCTGGGCAACCCTAGTTTAAATGCATTGAAATCAGAGGTGCTGAAACAAGAAGAAACACAGCTTTTAGTTTATATCTTGATTAATCTCTTAATTGGTGCAATTCACAAGGCCCCATGGATCATCTTTTCTTGCTTCCTTGCCTCGGTGTGGCGGCAAAAATGATTAAAACTGTTTAAAGGACCTCAAGTGCCTTCTACTAGCTCTGAACCTGATCCAAAGTCACAAAGAAACATGAACAGCAGCAAATTTGGCTCTGACTTTTTCTATTTAAATAAACAAAAGTCTGGCAGGGCTGTGGAAAGACTGATTCCACCGGCCGTCTTCTGACGTAAGCTTCTCTCTGGAAGCCTGCAGATGCCCAGGAGAGAATGCCTGCTATCATGGCAGCACTCCCATGAATACTTTATCAAACCAGGATCCCACCCCCCCGAGCGACGCGTCCACAGGTGTTCGTGGAGGCTCACCACTTCTGAAACCTCCCGGGATCTACATAGCTTCATGTTCTTGGACTACACAGTGTAACTGTGTTGCACCAGTCTGTAGGGGGAGACTTTTTAACTGTGAAAAGTTTGCCTGACAATTGCAGGTGTTTGGGTTTGTTCGAGAGAGACTCTCCACTGGAGAGCAAGGGATGCTGAATGGCAAGAGGGAGAAGCCTGCAGAGGCACTGCAAGTCAGGATGGGGTGAGTCAGTAAAACCCTGCCGTATCGGGGGAGGCAAGTACTAGCCCATCAGGCAGTGCCTCAGGTCAGCACTGAGGCACAGTGGCAGAGCTGCATGGAGGTCCTGAACTGGAGTACCAGTGGGGCCATAGGTCAGGATTAAGGTAAATTAGAGGTGTTTGGGGTTGGAGGGAAAGGGGAATATGCAGGGAGGTTTGCATTTCGACCCATGGATTGTTGTCTGCAGCTAAGTAATCTCCTTCATAGAATGTGAGAATTTACCCAAGCAGCAAAAAATTACAGCAGTAAGAGAAGGGTAAGTGAGAGCAATAGAAGAATAATCATCATTAAAGAGCATGGGCTCCCTCTGGTGCTTCTAGCCTTAGGGGGTTCCCATTCCCTCAGCAGTAGGAGGAGGAAAACGACAAGCAGAAATGCACACTGGATCGCCTCCGGGCACCGGGCTTGTGCATGCCACAGCCGTGGGACAGGAGCTGTTTCTCATCTACTGTGCATGGAGAGATGTGCAAAGGACGCCCTGACAGAAATACTTTGGCTTAATTCATCTTGTGTGATTCCTGGGGAAATGCAAAGCATTAGCTTATTAGTGTTGCTAAGAAACAAGAGCTAGCACCCAACTTAGTCAAACAAAACAAGCCCAAGATTGATACTTGAAAATCAACCAAGCCTTCAAACCAGCTCTCATTTCTTTTTCCCTCCTGATTGCACATTGAAAATGTGCCGTTGTTTTTAGAAAGGCTCTCCGGGCTCAGCAGAGGGTCCAGGGCTGCCGGTGCCATCATTGCCTCTGGGATTCACATTGACAAACCCACTTGGTGCCCTCAATCATGTTGCAGTAAAGCAGCTGACAGGCCCAGCATGGATTTCACTTGAAAGACAATCTCTTTTTTGCTAAATGAAGAGATCTTAGTATTCATAGAAAACTGAGATTTGTTCATTCTTTCTTTTTTTCCCTGAAGGGAGCACAGATCAAGGGCTAGGATCGGCTTTTAGCCAGGGTGGAGCAAAAAGAGCCCATCCTGACTGCAATGCTTATAGGAAAACACACACATCCATAATCTCATTTCCATAAAAAGAATTAGTTGGCCATATTTTAATAAAACTTCTCACAACGCAATAAGGGCTTGCTCTTGCCTGCCATTTGTGACTTAGAAACATTTCCAGAGTGCTAGACTAAAGCAGCACGCAATCCATTCTGCTTCTCTCAACCCTGCTTGTTTTAGCTTGGAGAAACCAGGCGAGCCAAAATGCTGTAGTGACCTAAGGCAGAGATGTAACAGGCCAGCTCCCGCCTCTTGCCTCCCATCTAAGTAATGCCTGGAGCTACTACACTGCTTCCTTGCTTCCCCCAGCCTTTGGTCAGTTATGCTACCGACCTAAGAGAAAGAATCATTTGACTAGAATCAAAAGAATCACTTGACTAGAATTAGTCAAAGGAATTTTGACCAAAATAATCAAACCAAAATATTACCCAGAATCATATCAATGCAAATGAACTGTTGCAATACAAATTTTTCAGGATGTCTTAAAAAAAAAGAAAGAAAGAGGCATTTTGAAGTTATTTTCCAAGTTTTCTTTCATTCTGTATTGCTCAGTTTTCCAAGTCTTCCTTTTAGGCTTAGCGTTGAGCTATTTTAAATTTCCCCGGTGCATTTTTGATTACCCCATAAGTGAGATTTTTTTCAATATTTCCGTTCTGTGAAAAGTTTCAAATAGTTGCATTTTCACCAAATTCCAGGTTTCTACCAGTCTACTTTTGGTGTCAGTGAAATGTAGTGTTACTTATGTCAGGGTTTGAATAACACAGTCAAAATGTACTGTCTTCCCAGTTACCATATTTTTCAAAGGATGGGGCGGATGATTTTGCTACAAACCCATTAAAGATATCCTCCCCAACAATCCTGCAGGAAATTCCTTCTTATTTAGAAAACAAATATAACATAAAAGATGAATAATTAAGAAAGCCATACTCATCTCCTTAAATGCCCATTCATATTTGCATTTGTAAATTAAAATACAGGCCCTCATTCATGCTCCTTCTATAGAAAGTTAGATCCCAGGTCTTTTCTGGCTCCATCAGAACAGTCAGTCCATTCCTTGGGGTGAGTACAGATTTCTGTCCATCTTCTCAAGAGGTCCTGTTGCTAGTTTCTCCCTTTGTTTCTGCTCATACAGTCCAATCAGAATTAGTCCCGTATTAGAAGAGGTTACTATGAAAAGACCAGAGTTCCCATTCAGGAGCATACCACTGCAGAAGACCTCTTAGGTTATCAAATCTGGCTCCTGTGTGATCACAAGCTACCATATCATTTGCTCCCAGGCATAAACTGAACAAGCTCTGAAAGATGACCCTTAAGTAGTGAGGGGGGAAAATAACTCCACTCCTAGTGAAAGGCTGGCCCAGAACCTCACTGATCTCATGGTTAGCTACCTTCTTCTAATTCCCAGCTTAATTCATGGGCACTTTACACCAGTTGTTCTGCCAGCATTGCCCTTTAGGTGAACCTGGTCATCTAATGGGTTCTTGAGGCTCCACAGAGCATGGTGAAAAAGTTGCCCTTTGCTCATCTGTAAAGCGTACATTTAGCTCACCATTGCACACCAGCCTGCCTTCTTGGGTAATAGAGTAATACCATTTCTTACTACTGCAAAAGCCGACAAACTCTATTTGCCGCAAGAGCATCCTCATCTACTTCTGCTTCTCCAGGATATTATAAAGTCACCTGTGGGAAAAATAACTTACTCTCACTCTTGCTGACCCTTGGAAGAGTAACTACTTAAAATGAGGTCCAGCAGGGGAAACCAGTCATTAGGGGGATGTTGCTTGAATAGCCTGTAGAGCTTTCATAGAGGCAGAGGAGTAGGTTCTAGCGTGAACACGAGGGAGAAGTTCTAGTGGGATATTCTTTGGAGAGAGGAATCATTCATCTGCTGTCGTGACATGCAGTAAATCCATGCTTGCCATAATTGCAGCATGGGCTACTTTGAATTTTGCCTCAAACCACTTCTCAGCTTCATGGGCTTGAACAACCTGCATACTTTGTGACCTTAGCGTGAATGCAGTGGAGGGTCTGTGATAAAAAAGGGAGCAGTGAAGAGTCATCAGGGGAGCAAGGGCAATACAGCCAGCATGTGGCACAGCCAGGGTTTTGTATGGAAATCCATATTAAAATGTCTTTTCCAAATGGATGGCCAACAGCTGTCATAGGTCAGTGCAGTGATGCTGGAATACAGAGCTGTTTGTATCTGGGGCATAACCGAGTTAAGCTTGATTCAGGTTAGTACTAAGAGCCATGCCTCTGTGAGGGTAGTTCAGAGAGCCATAGGAAATGAATTTGTAGGATGTGGGAAAGCATCACTACCCTGTTCCTAACACGTGGCTGACAGTGCAAAAGTTAGCACTACAATGGGTTTTGTTTTTTCAGGCACAGCAGGTCAGACAATGCAAATGGGGCCAAATATAACAAATGGGAAAAGCCCCCTACTTCCAAGTAACAATTGAGGTATGTTGAATATGAATAGCAGGACAGGGAAAAGTTGCCCTAGCCATGCCTGTTCTGTGGTTAGCTGATGGAGAGAAAATCCCTAGAGCTTTTCCCACATTAACTTGGTCCACTGTTGGGAGAGACCTTGGCTTGTCTAATACTACAATGCATTTTGTACTAGCTTCCTGATCCCCTCTGCTGCCTGGAGACTCGCTGCAATGAGACACTATTGCATATACATGGCAGAAGGGGAGAGTGAGAGCAGCTCATCTTTCTGGGCTGAGCACTGCACCTCTGGGGCTGCTGCTGTATCCGGTGATGGTGAGCACAGCCAGTTTGCTGACTTGAATTATTTATTGGCAGTGGTGGGGATTTTGTTACCACTAGGACTTCAGGATTCAGTTACTTGAGTGGTTTAGTGTGTCCCTCGTGTATAGCAGTAATGGAGGAGGGTGAGGTGCTTGTCACTCTGCCGGGCTATTGAACACCACAAGAAGGATGCTTGTTGACAGCTGAGTATTTGGGAGGCTGGGTCCACAGGTCCTGCTTGACCAGGAACCGAGCACTGTAAGACTCTACTAGATCCAGGAGGTATCTCACAGATTCATTTCACAAAGGCCATGGAAGGAGTCCTAGCATAGATTTCGGTGCTGTTTGGGCAAGGCTGAAGAGAGCCATCAGCCAGGATGATCACAGCAGGGAGGCTTGTGAACTGCTGCTCACAACACCATTTGAAAGTCATTTTTAGGCAATTCTTACACTTCCAGGGCAATCTAAGAAATGATTGATGGTGAAAGTGATCGTTTGGTAGCTGTTCAGTGGCTTCTTGCAAATGAGTTGGTGCCTAGTGGCTGAAGGTCTGAAAAGCAAGATGGTAATTCTGCTGGTCCTTCATGGAGAGTTTCCTCTAGCTGGCATGGAGTGATTGTGGAGCTGAAATACTTTGAAAGTTGAGCTGGACTGTTTGGAAGACAGTGAGTGCTGGTAAATGTCTGTCAAAAGTATCTGTGCTTGGGGCCTGCTGTCATAAGATCATGAGCAAGAGACCCACTTCGCTTTGCACATCTCAAGAGAGAACTTGACTCAGGCCCACATCTGTCCTGGATATAGCTTGGGGGAACGCACCAAAGTGCTCTCAGGAGGACAGCTTGCTGTGTGTCACCACAGAAGTATTTTCTTGCATATTTCTTGGTCTTTTTTATGAGGGGCTGTCAGAACCAGTGCACCTTCCCCACTTGGTGGACAGGGTAAATATTTAACTGTATGCAGCTATCCACGTCTCACTTAAAACAGGCGCGGGGGAAAGAAACCCAGCAAATCAATTAACCAGCCAAACGGATTCCAAGAGCATTTGTTCAAAAGCCATAAGTAATGTACTTCCCTTGACTTTAGCAATCAATTCTGCTTACCCATATGCACTCTAATTAATAAAACCTTTGTTCCCTTGGCTGTGATCCATACTGGCTTTTCAGAATCACACATCCTGTGGTGCAGTCTGATACTGTACATTTCACTTACTGGTCCCCAGATACCTGGGCCAGACCCTGCACATTTCACAGACCTCTTCACTGAGCTCAGAATGGGGGTGGAAAAGGGCAACACCTTGCTTGTCTTTGGTATCCAAAATATGGACCTCTGACACCCTGGGCAGAAAAGCAAGCTGCAGAGGCAGGCAGTGTGAGTTAAGCCCCTGAAGCCCAGGGATCACTGCAGAAGCCTTCTGTTCAGTCCCTCAGGGGGAGGGACAGCTTTTCACACTACCCCATCAGCACAGAATAGTCCCAATACTCTCTCACTATGGGTCTCATACCCAGCCCTGCTCAGTCAAGGAAGAGGGGAGACCTTGTGTGTGTGAGAGAGACCCCCTATGTGTTGGCTCTTCCTGTAAGATCAGCAATGGGCAGTTCTCCTCTGATAGCTCATTCAAGCCATTGTCTTTCAGCCAAGACTGACCAACATGCCAGCTATACTGGTGTTTTTTGTGATGTGGACAAGAGAGAATTGGTTAAAAAAAAAAAAAAAAAAAAGGTTACATTTGACAATACCCAGCTGAAGGTTCCCAGCCAGTCTAGGCTGGGAAATAATGAAAAAAACATGTTTCCTGAATGTGTTCCCTGAAGCTGACTCATGAGTTGATCCATTCATATTTTTGTCCCAGCCTTTGCTTGGTTTTCCATGCATGCTTCATGGAACCAGGTTTTACTAAATGAGTGTTTGGAGATAAACTCTTGTTCATGAAAATATAGGTTTTGTGAACAAATAGGCATGTTCCCATTAAAGGGGTGTTGTACATAAAAATCTGTGTTTGAGAGTGAAGTGCTCAGTGACCCTGAATACATGTGCAATTACTAGAAGAGAGAAAATGGATATGAAGCCTTTTAGAGAATGAATAAACTTGACTTTCCCCTCTCCTAGTCAGGAAGAAAACCATCTGCTTTCAGATCTGGCAGTTCAAGTCAGTAGCCAAGAAGTAATACACATTTTCTTGTATAGCAAAGACTAAACTGTGCAAGGCCTCTTAAACCTTTCTCCCAGAAGTGCTCTGCATGAGATATCTAGTGGTTGATTCTCCTACCTATAAAAGTTGTACATCACCAATTCAGAGGAATTAATCCATACCATGTGACCTAAGTGACCAATCACACCCACCAATTCTAAATGTCAAATACCCAAAGGACCATTAAATGTAAAGCCCATTAGTCCAAGCACTTGTTGAACAGTTATGAACAAGCAACCTGTTGGTAAAAATTGTTCTGGGTCACAAACAACTTGTAAATGGAAAAGACCAAAATAATTATGCGGAGCTCATACTGTGACCTAGAGGTGAGAGGCTTTTTATCTCCTTTCCAGTCTCTGGAGTCACCCATGGGCTAGTCCTCTAATCTCTGGACAAAGAATTAGAAGCAACTGCATTGCCTAGGGAATAAGAAAGATTTATTCCAGGCTAACATAAATGCTATTCTGCTGTGCTGGGATGTTTAACCTTGGTAGAAGGAATGATCTTTCTATTGTATAGCAGATAATTAATTGTTACACAAACCCCAGAGATCAGACAAATAGAGGGCAGCTATGAGGCAAGTTCCCAGATTTACACAGTGCCTTAAGCCACTTCCAACACTGTTGGCTGAGTAAGCAGTGTCCAGCTCGCAGCATTTAACAAGCACAATGGCGGGGGGCTGAACAGGCAATTTAAAGCAAATCATGACATCCACCGGTGAGTTCCAAATCGCTAAATCAAAAGTGCCTGAATAGATTATTGTGAAAGACACTCTTAGGGGGAGTTTAAAAATCTCACTGTTTTCCTTTCTCCCCCCAGCAATGTTATACAGCCACCCCCCCGGCCACTATCACCTCCATGGTCATAACTTATATCCTACTTCATTTGCTCAGAAGAGAGATTCCCCTCATAAATCCTGGTTTTGGGGACACATGGCAACAGGACCTTGGCATCCGTGGCACTGGTGGGTGACACAACAGTGATCCTTATGACAGCAGATGCAGGGTCATCCTCCGTCATTCTCCAGTAAGGAAGAGGGGAGGAGAACTCTGGCTTGTGTATTGTTCACTCCAGTTGTCTGTCTCTCTCACTCACCATGTCTCCACTTGCTGCAGAATAAATTAGTCTTTAGTGTAAATCTGCCTGTAGTAAGAAGTCGGTGAGTTTTCCTAAGTGCCTTTTTTCGTGTATTTTTAATAAAGGTCACTCTGTGTTTACTGGCAAAGGGAATCAATACTGATTCATTATTTATAAAGGATCCTACTGGTCTGTAATGACCTGGAGTCTGAGTGCACTGTGCATGGAAGTACCTTGCACAGCTTCCCTCAGCAGTTAAGGGTCTGGCTCCAACTCCAGCTTCTGTTCAATCCTGCCCAAAAGCTGCTTTAGACCCAACCCAGTCCTAATTGACAAGCCAGTCAAGGGGTTTTGCACTCCAGAAGCAGTTTTTAACCTCAGGCCTGTTACTCCCTGGAAAAATGAGAGAACTCATGGACTAATAGCTGCAAGAGTGGGACAACAGCAGTTCACTGTCTGGTCTCTCCCCACCTAGCAGCAAGAGCAAAGGCACATAATTGTCCACCACTCTTACTCCATTAATAAAACTGAAAAGGCTGGCATACAATTTCCACTAGCCACCTCTCATCCAGATCAGAGGAAAGAATCCCTCTGCTCACACTTTCTAGTAGTAAAAATGGCTGGAGAAACCCTACCCAGGAGCAGGGCAAGTGGTCATTTTATTCCCTCCTACATCCTTTTCCTGGTGGCCCTTTAAGTATTGCTTAGACAAGCTGGGAAGCCTTTAGTCTTTCCTCTCAATCAATCCTTCTACCCCCCTGAGCATATATACATATATTTTTTGGTCGGGTTTCTCAGAACTCATTTCAGTTTTGTCAATAGCAGCCGGGTAATGTGTAGACCAGAAGCGGTCACAAAATTCCAGGTGGCACCAGAATAAAATCCAGGAAGAGGCTTTTACAATCTACAGAAAGATGGCATGCACGTCCCTGTTTTACAGTAATACTTATTTCAAACATGGGTTAGATCTGCTGACTACTCTCCCTATGCAGATTTCCAGCATTTCTGCTTTCTAGGTTTTACCCTCTCATTCTGGGTTGTTTTCCAGACTTGGGCTCCTTCCCCAGGCACTAAGTGGTGCAGTCTATGCTGTCCCTCTACAATCGTCTTCATACAAAATTGTCATTCAGCAAACTTTCCTCAGACTTGTCCTTCTTCTGATTGGGGTCTGAGGAAACCTTAGATTTAGCCCCAAATCTGATCTGTCATGCATGATACTGGTGATCATCTGTATTCAGGATAGGGTTAGCAAGTCTGTTTAAATCTATTCTGGGAGGTTTCTGCAACACCGTGCCTGCGACACACAATGCAAATGTGATGGTGTGTTTGCGTAAATCAGTTACAGATTACGGTGCATAGACTTTGTCAGCAAGGCAAATGAACAGTACTGTACTATTACATTTTAAGAACCCACTGGACTACTGTATAAATTGGATTAAACATTTAATATTTATTTTAATGAGTGCCCAATCATTTATCTCCTGGGCGGCTCTCAGCAGTCTTCTGGAGATTTATATCTAATTCCTGGAGACTCCAGGGCAATGCTGGAGGGTTGGCAACCCTAATCCAGGGCTCCCTATAAACTTCCAAACAAGGCCCTGCTTGACCTCCCCCAGGAAGGAATTTCACTACATCTCTCTTTTGCCCAATGTCTAGTGAGGGAACTCTTAATAAAAGGAGGGTTTTTAATAACCCCAGCATCCTGATGTTGTTGAGCTAGGCCCACATTTGCACTTCAGTCTTACTATCATCTCCCTTTATAAATACTCATTTCTATTCACTTTCTACACAAACCCATCAGGAAATTCATTAAAGGCCAAATTGTTGACCATATACACAGTGCTGTGCTGCACAGAAAGAGCCCAAGGAAACTCCATTTCTCCAGTCAGAGGATGTCTGCCATTACTGCTTTGCCAATTTGTAGCTCACCACCTCTCTCCCCCTCTCTAGTACTGAATGCATTTACATGACTTTGACAGTCTCCTTTAATACTTCCTTCAGTTTGTTTTGGATTGTGCCTGTGGTGAGTATGCCCCACCAGAAAGCAAAGATGCTCAAATAACTGCTAGCCTGATCTCTGACTTGATGCACCACACAACCCCCAGACACAAGACTCCCTGTTCTCTGTGATCAGCAAGCTGCTTTTTATAACCCAAAGTGAGACTGTCTTGACACACCCCCTATCTACACCAGTTACAGCTCTCATTAGATTGGGCTGAGCAAAGCCTTCCTAGCCTCTAACAATCAGTCAGGGACTCCTGTGAGTGCCAAATATCCCCAGGTACAAATTAAGAGTGTTAGAAGGGGAAGAGCAAAGAGTTCAGTGAAGGGCCAGAGACATTTAGAACTGGAAGAAACAAAGGCTACCAGCCAAATCAGTGAAATCACAGCATTTCTGACTTAGTGGTCACGCAGGCATGATTATTTTCCAAAGGTGCTCTTGAAAATCTCAGTTGGTGCCTATTAGCAGCATCAAGCATTGAAATACCTTTGAAAAGCTGGCCCTATAGTGCTAGAGTGACAAGCACCCCAGCTGCAAAGGCATCACAAAGCCTGCAGATGGAGAAGATCAGTTAGTCACCCCTAGCCTGGGCAGCTCTGGTCCTCCCAGTACATTCTTCAGATCAGCTGTTCTTGCCTTAATCCTCTGTAGCCACAATTCCCATCACTTAAGGGGGGACTGATACATCAAAATGCCACTCGGATTGCTGATGCCTGTGCCTGAAATTTAGATACTCAAAATCCCCACTCAACAGCCACCCTGCTCTGTGGACACCTGATTTTCCCACATTACTTTTCTTGAGGCACCTGAACTTCAGTTTGTGATCATGTTCAGTAGCTCCTCAGTCTTGAAAATGCTCAGTAGCAAGGTGTTGGTTTCATAACTACAGTGAATGTTTGTTCACCTTGTTGGTCTGTGGGACCCAATCTGACAGGTGTTTTCAGAGCATAACTAATGCACTGACCTCCACAAAAACTTGGCCAAAAGACATGGAACCAGTCATTATCAACAGTTACTGACTGCTGTTGCTCAGGCCCAGATCCTAAAAAAGCAGAGTTAGACACCTCAATATCCTTGCAGACTTAGAAATCTGGTGCATTATTTGGTGTTTAAGGATAGATGCATACTGCAGCTAAAGTTTGACTTCAGTTCAAACAGTTCAAGCTGGGTTGTGGTAGTAACAAGGTAACAGCAGTGTGGTCTCATCTTTAGTGCAAAAGCTACTGGAAAAGCTGGAGAAATACTGGACAATCAGCCTAGCTGAGCTCTGTGCTACTTTGGCTGCACTACTATCAGTACTTGAGCCAAAGTACTGATTTTAAAGCTTTTTAAAGCTGAGTTTAAAGCTTTCTCAGGTAAGGCACATGATCTGTACTCACACTTTTGATGGGAATGCAGACATACCCTAAGTGGTAAGTAATCATCATGTGTAATGTGGACCTCTGCACAACATAACAACTAGTTGGCTCTAAGGATACCCTCTGAAAGGTACAGTTGCTCATATCTTTCTTCCCCAGGCAAACATAGCCAGGATAACAAACAACAGTAATGCAATACAGAATTTCAAACATATGAATGCAATCTCATCTTCAATTAGCCTCCCAGGTGCCTTCCACTGTTGTGTTTCCCTGCAAGTCTCACCACAGCCATCAGTCCCACTCTGGTCAATCGGTGGTAAAACCATGTGTTCCCACAGTGTCACATCTGGGTGTTCAGATGTCTCAGCCTGTTGTGCTTATTGCCTGTCTGAGACCTTGTTGGGAAAAATGGTTGGGAGTGGAGGAGGAGTTTCCTTTCTTTTTGTTGCATGTGTCTATTTGGAGCAGCAACTTCATATAACTGCGGAGCTATCTCCTGTGATGCACTAAAGTTTGCCACCATTGTTTTTGAACAGAGACATGCACATCATCACTTTCATGAAGGGGAAGCAGTTCCAGGGACCTGAAATCATGATGAGTTGTCTGTTTTGCCTTATCTGTGGCTTTCTATATCTGCAAACCCTCAGTGACTCTGACAACCTTTTCTAACAGTGCAGGCATTCCTGTTTTCACTTTTCTGTTGAACAAAATGTCAGCAGGTGCCAGCCATGCGTCACTGGTGCGGGTCTGTAATTTAATGGTGCTAAATACAGACCAGAATCTGACTCAGCCATCTTTTTAAGGGATTTTTTTTTATTTTGACAATGATCTCTACCAGGATGTTGGATTGGGGATAATGGGGAATAGTGGCGACCTGCCTTAACTCATATTGCACTGTGAACTCCTTAAACTTGTGCCCACTGAACAATTTTCAGCCATTACTGTCACATATGCTGTATCTTGTGCAAATGGATCCAATGTGAGTAATTATCTTCCTTTAAAACTGCCTATGAAAATTGAGAACAATAGTCTGAGTACATAGGTAGGAAGGAGGGGGTATTCATTTTTTTTTACCAGCCCTTTGGAAAAATATCTATGCCTACTTTACTCTGGAAGTTCAGTATTCTCTGTGTCACTAACATGGATACTTTGACTTGATTTGGTTTATATCTCCGGCACAAATCTTATCAGCTTCCTCAATATCACTGTTCATTTGAAGCCAGCAAAAACATCCCTGGCCCTAATCTTTGGTATTTCAATGCCTAAATGATCTTTATATATAAATTTATGCATTTTTGATGTGACACCTTAGAATTCATCACCCTAAGGTTTTAAAACAAAATCCCATCCAGTAGATCCCCTGCTTAAGTTGATATGGGCAGGAAATATGCAGACAAGCATACCCTGTACTAATAGCTGGAATAGCTTTCTACAGGATCTCAGTCTCAGCAGTAACTTTCTCAACCACAGAATACTTTAAATCTGAGACTGGATGTGTCATTTTTAGCAAACTGACCCTGGACTTTGCCTCACTTAACTTTTGTTGAATGTTCTAGTGCCTGTCTGCCACCCCCAAATCTTTTCCAAGTTTGGATTCAATTTTCAAATCAGACGTTTGAAGCTGAAATAAATGAGCTCGCATTCTTGGAGGTCCGGGGTTT
Source organism: Gavialis gangeticus (assembly GCF_001723915.1). NCBI lineage: Eukaryota > Metazoa > Chordata > Crocodylia > Gavialidae > Gavialis > Gavialis gangeticus. The sequence goes on from NW_017729029.1 coordinate 2,249,209, forward strand.
ACCAGCCCTCTTTTGGCAATGGCAACAAACAGTTTATGGTCTGCTAACATTGGCTTCCCAGAAAGAAAGGCAAGGAGGTTTTTGAACCCATTGACCATAAGCAAAAATCTCTTTCTTTTTCTGAGTTCAGGTCTGGTTAGCTTCCATGATGAATAGGTCATGTATCTTCAGCTTTGACTAATCTGCTGGAAGAGGACTTGCCGGATAACTTCCTTGAAGGCATTGGTGGACCTAGTTTTGTGCCTACTGTCACAACACCTTAGGATTAGGGCTTATTCAATTATCTCCTTCAGTTTCGCAAACTCTTCATTAAGACTTGCCTCCCATTGCCATGGGACACTTTTTGCACACTAGGGCTCCTAGATTGCTGCTTTAGGGGATGAGGCAAGGCACAGATTTCCCTATATTGTTGTCCTTCCAAAGAATGTTTGTCTCCTTCCCTTTGCAGCTGAAGCATGCCCATTAGTAGTGGCCTCCATCTTAGTATGATCTACCTCATACCCATTGTCTGCCTGGGCTGCACTGGAGAACTCCAAGAGTCCTGGGTTTCCCACAGTTGCTATATCCTCTCCATCATAAGGCCAGGTCCATAGAGACAATTACCTTGAATTTTGTTCTCTTTCCCTTAGTGGGAAGTGGCTGTGATGTCAGCCTGAAAAAAATATAGTGTATATATGTGTATGAGAGAGGAAGAGAGAGGCTAATGTCTTAATAAATTTGATTTCAGAGTAAACTAGATAGCTGCAGTTCCCGTTGTGCATTTATGTTAACCTGGTTTTGCATTATAGGCGGAGATGGAAAGTGTCGTTATTTTTAGATTCTTAATACCTCCACAAAAAAAAAGCATAAACCTTGCAGTAAACAACTGGGCCTGAGTGGGGCTAGGGCAGACTTTGAAGGGAATTTGTGATACTGTGCTTTTTGTGATCAACCTGTCCATTGAAAGCAAAGCTGTGGGAACTGATTGCGGCATGGGGGTCCAGGAAGCTATTGGAAGGTGCACCTCTAACCTCCTCATGAAGTCAATTGTCCGGTTACTAAATAAAGCCACCAAGACACTCCTGCTTCTTTGTTCATTGACATTTTTTGTTTCCATAAAACAATAGACTAATTCAACATGTGTAATTCCTTAACGTGCTTTAAGCCAGTGCATGCTGGGGATGAGTAATAACAAAGAGGTTTTCAAATGACTGCTGAGCTGTAGAGATCTCAACACATATGAATTTTTTGGCTGAGCAAAGACACCAAGGTATGAGAAAGGTTACCAAAATATGTGGTGTTATTAAGGTGAAATAAGATTAAATAATACTTAGTACTATTCACCAAGAAATGTCAAAGCACTTTTCAAAGTATAAGGAAGTATTATTGCCTCTCTGGCACATAGTGTTAACATCCATGAAATGGGAACAAAGTGACTTACCCTAAGGTCAAGTGCTCCCTTGCAATCCAAGAGAGCCAACAACATAACTCAGGGCTTGTGCCTCTTAGCATAATGACCCGCCTATTAAATTAGATTATAGAACACGGGCTGTTGGGCTTCAGGGTGACACAAAAATCTACAGCTAATTCGCTTTTGGACTGTTTAGATGTGTCATGGGATATTTATGGCATTCGTAGAATATTTAACTTTCCGGAGAAGGTGAGATGTCCAAGGACAACTGAATGACTAGTTCCATTGATGGAAGTCTCTATTTATAATCAAATACAGGAATATGCAGCATGCATTGCCAAGCTGGAGTGGGCTGTTGGGCTGTCTAGTCTAGGATCCTACTCTTAATACAGTGCTGATCTGAAGGATGCCCCACCGAAAGGGATTGGGCATGGAAAAATGGAGGAGGTGTAGGGCTCTATGTAAAAAAGCAGTATGCCTCCTCAGAGATCCAAATTGGTTCAAGAGAAGGGTGACTTGAAACCTCATGGATCAAGATATGGGGGGGAGGGGAGGAGGATAAGGGGACTTGATGGTAGGTGTCTACTACAGATCGCCACACCAGGAGGAGGATCCGGATCTGGAATTTGCCAGAGAACTGATGGAGGCTGCACGTTCAAGGGACATGGTTATCACGGGTGACCTCAATTACTTTGACATCTGCTGGGAGGGGTACTTGGTCAGATGTGACTGGTCATGTAGGTTTTTGACCTTTGTGGAAGAACTTTATTTAGTACAGGAGGTGAACAGGCCAACCAGGATGGAGGCTTAGTTGGATTTGGTTCTAGCCAAAGGGGATGACCTGGTGGGAGATCTGAGGATTGAGGGTAATCTGGGAGATAGTGATCATGAAATGATAGAACCTACTATCTGTTGTAGGGCAGGGAAGTCAACCAGTAGGGAAGAGGTGCTTGACTTCAGGAAGGCTGACTCCATGAGCTTAGGTAAATAGTGGGAGAGACCCTATGGGAAGAGGGACTGGTGGTGAAGGGAGTTCAGGACGGGTGTTTGTTTCTCAAAGAAACAATCCTCAGAGTGAAGAAAAGGCCCATTCCTGTATGCAGGAAAGGTGATAAAGGGGCCAGGAAGCCCTCTTGGCTTACCAGAGGAGTCAAGGAGTGCTTAAAAAAGAAAAAGGAGGCTTACAGACAGTGGAAACATCAAGGAGGAATACACAAGTATAGCCCATATTTTTTTAGGGAGAGGTTAAGAAAGGCAAGGGTGACAACCGAGATCAAGTTGGCAACTTAAATCAGGGACAAGAAGAAGTCCTTCTTTAGGTATACATGGAGCAGGAGGAAGACCATGGGAAACATGGGGCCCTTGCAGAATGGGACAGGACAGCTGATAACAGACAGTCAGGAGAAAGCTGAACTCTTTAATGAATACTTTGCATCCATGTTCCTGCATACAAATGGTGGTCGTCTGCCTGGTCAGATACTGGATGAATTGTGGGGAGAGGGAGGAGAATGCCAACCAATTGTCAGTGTCGAATAAGTTGGCAGGACCAGAAGGACTATACCTGAGAGGAATGAAAGAATTGGCTGGAGTCATTGCGGGACCATTGGCAAAGGTATTTGAAGACTCATGGTGCTCCGGAGAGGTCCAGAAGACTGGAAAAGGGCCACTGTGGTGCCAGTCTTTAAGAAGGGAAGGATGGAGGATCCGGAAAACTATAGGCTGGTCTGTTTGACTTTGATACTGGGTACCATTTTGGAAAAAAAGATCAAGAAATCCATTTGTGACAGACTGGCAGGAGGCATGATGCTAAGGGATAGCCAACATGGTTTAGTTGCGGGCAAGTCATGTCTGACCAACCTTGTGTCCTTCTCTGATCAAGTAACAAACTGCTTAGATGTGGGAGACACGGTTGATGTCATATCCTTGGATTTTAAAAAGGCCTTCGATATGGTGTCCCATAAAAAACCTTGGAGATTGTGGGCTGGCAGAGTCCAGGTGAGCTGGGAACCGGCTAGCGGGCAGAACCCAGAGAGTGTTAGTGGATGGGTCCATATAGTCTTGGTGGGAAGTGGCCAGTGGTGTCCTGCAGGGTTTGGTTCTTGGCTCCGTGCTGTTCAACATCCTTATCAATGATTTAGATGAGGATGTGGAAAACATGGTGGCTAAGTTGGTGAATGATATTAAGTTATGGGGAAAAGCAGTCATGCTAGGGGATAGGATGTGGATCAAAGCCGAACTGGACAAGCTGAAAAGGTGGGCAGAACAGAACCGAATGCAGTTCAGTAAGAATAAATGCAGAGTGCTTCATCTGGGGAGAAGTAACCTGCAACATGAATATAGGTTAGGAGGAGATTCCTGGCCAGCATGATGGCTGAAAAGGACCTTGGGGTTATGGTTGATCACAGGATGAGCTGCCAGTGCAACACTGTAGTCATCAGAGCTAATAGCATACTGGGATGCATTAGCCTACACATCACGAGCAGGGCTAAGGGAGTAATGCTTCCTTTCTACTCGTTGCTGGTGAGACCCCAGCTGGAGCACTGTGTCCAGCGCTGGGCACCACACTTCAGAAAAGATGTGGAGAATCTTGAAAGGGTCCAGAGAAGGGCCACAAGAATGATTAAGGGCCTGGAAGACAAAACTTATGAGAAAAGACTAAGGCATGGGCGACTGGTGCCTCCTGAGTGAGCCGATCCTGCCAACCCACAAGTGGCAGTGGCTGGCACTTCCGGGTGAATGCAATCGGCCGTGGGGAGGATGCTTCTCCCAACACCCCCACTCCCCGGCCAGCACTCTCAGGGGGGCACCAGTGCTCTTGCCTGCCCCCCCGCCCAGGAACACTGGCTGACAGAGGGTGCACCGGCGCTCTCAGGGGGTGCATGTGCACCAGCCATGCACCCCCTATGCATTGCCACTGGACTAAGGGATCTGAGACTGTTCAGCCTGAGGAAGAGAAGACTGAGGGAAGACTTGGTGGCTGTCTATCAGTATGTAATGGGTGACTATTGGGAGCTGGAAGGAAAACTGTTCATTTGGATGCCCCAGGGGAGGGCAAGGAGCAATGGCTATAAACTGTTAGAAGATGGTTTCAGGTTGGATGTAAGGAAGCACTTCTTTATGGTAAGGGTGACCAGAATCTGGAATAGACTTCCCAAGGTGGTGGTGCAGTCCCCAACCTTGGAAGTCTTCAAGAGGACATTAGGGGATCATTTGATTCCTGTCCAGAGCAGGGGGTTGGACTCGATGATCTTTCAAGCCCTTAATTTCTATGATTCCATGTCCCACAGCTCTGCTGAGCACTCATGATACCAAGTCAGAGTGTCTTCTGGTATTCTGGTCCCAAGCTTCTTGCCAGTCACAGATTGCAGGGTAGATTTATCCTGACAGGTGGTTATGCTAGGACTGTCACTAAAACAGGCTTTAAATTCATCTCCTGCAGCAATTACAGGCTTGCATATTCCACAAGATTTCCCAGCCCCTGGGCTATTTCAGGTTTATAGAGGGTGACTAAGACAATACAACACTCTGTGCTTCACAAATCCTTCCTGTTGTTTCCTTTCCTCTCCCTCCTGTCTCCAGGTCCCTTGCTGGTGAAGGGCTCAACACCTGTATATGGTAAGTGCATCATTGTGGCAGAGCAAAAGATTGGGGACTGTGTTCTCCAAGACGACAAGGATGTGACAAAGAGGACAAGGGGCTTCTAACAAGGCACAGATGTGGCAACAGGCTTCTGATGCTACAGAACATATTAATGAAGTCTCATTGTCTTTTTTCAGATGCTAATGAACTACTGATAATTAGAGCAAATTAACATCTCACTCCAGTGCAGAATAACCTCCTGTATGAACAGCCTTTGTAGCTTCTGGACTAACCCAAATGTACACACATTTTCTCTAGAGACACAAGATAAATACTTACATGTGAGAGCATTAGCTCAAATGTGCTTAGAAATGAATAAGAGCTCCCTGTCATGCTTACCCATAAGACATTAGGGGATTAGTTAATCAGTCTTCCCACTCCTGATAATTCTGAAGCCATCTTGGATAATCACTCACCTCCTAGCAAAGGTAAAAATTGTATTTTTATCATCTGGTTGGCAGTAAAGATGATTTTGCCGGCAGCTAATTGGCCTCCTGTTGCTTCAGGAAGTGTTCAAAGTGCCAGTATTAAAAAGGAAACACTGGCATAAAAATGGCAGTTTGATTTCCCCCTGGTTGCACTCTGATACTGAAGCGCACCTGTCAGATGCTCAGAAGCGTGCGGAGCCATCCGGGACGTGCTGCTCTATTCAGTGGTTTCTCACTCCACAGGAGACAGCCTGTTGCTCTGTGGGTGGCAGGTCTGAGATTGTGTAGCCCCTTTTCATCCGTGCATCTCCAAGCTACAGGTCCTTTTGTTTTGCTAATAGGTTAACCAATGGATTTGTATAGGATGGCTTCGATAGGGATGATCCTGTCTCAGGCAGGGGGGTTGGACTAGATGACCTCTGAAGGACCCTTTCAGCCTTACTTCCCTGTGATTTTATTATTCTAAGTGCTTTATAGAGGTGAGCTGGCACAGTTGGCCACAGAACGGATAAAAGTAAAGGCACAGACAAGTGATTTACTTGTAACTACATAGTATATCAATGCTGCAGTAACACAATATAGAGAAAGAGAGTGCAAGGGTCTTGCCTCGCAGCCCCTGGCTCAGTCCACTAGACTACAGCAGCCTCTGGTATGCATTATAGAGTTCAGCAAGTAAGTCCACTCATCAGCTTTCCAAAATAACTTTCTCACCTGGTGATGAAAGGCACGGAGGCTAAGGGGGAAGAGACTTGAATTGTTCTGTCCAAAGTGTTTTCTAAAAACAAATTAGTTTTGTGCTGAGAGTGAAAACAATCGGGTCCTGGAATTCTCTGCTCCCAGAGGACTTGAGGCCCTTTTCCAGAGGGGATTCAAGTGAGGTTAGAGAAAATACTATCTGGATGAGAACAGATACCTTGCTCTGTGTAGAAGGCCTGATAAGTTAATTCAGTGGGGACTTCACCAGTCCTATTAGCTATGATTTAACCATAATGACCTCCAGGTCAGCTACTTCCTGGCTGGAGGAGTCAATGTCTCAGATCCTTAACCCTGCTGGTTACGAACTGGCATGAAGTACCTGACCTCAGAGATCATTATCGCTATTTTAAGCTTAGCAGAACAGTTTCTTTCCCCATATTATTGGTGTCCCTTGTTCCTGAGGCTCTCCATGTTGCTGTCATCGGTGTAATTATTTCTTTGCAGCCCTGATCTTTTCCAAGCAGTTAATGACCAGTGCAGCAGCTAATGAGAAGGTAAGAATTTGGGCTGATGAGATTAAAATGTATCATGTCAAACTAGGGAGACCTGCTAAAAGGTTTGATCTGTTTTAGTCAGTGCTCAGGAAAGACACAAGACTCATCTATCATGGACCACAGGAGAGCTGCTTGGTGACAAGTCCGAACTAGCTGAGGGTGTTTCAGATCAGGATTCCAGCTGTGCAGCAAATTACTGATTTTTCAGTTCCCTGGAAATTCTGAAAAAAACAAAAATTGAAGAAAAAAATGTCTAGTTTATAGAAGATACATTATTTAAATTCTCAAAGAACCAGAACATAATAATAATAACAAATATCAGGATGAATGACATGTTTTTTGTTTAATACAAAACACCTGTTTTGTTTTGGATTGGAGCTTTTTCTATGAGGTTTTATGTTTTAAAATAAAACTGGAGGCAGCTTTGAAAACAAAGTCTTTTGAAATTTAAAATGTAAAGTATTTCATATACAAAATGTTAAAGCAAAATGTTTTAACTTTTTAAAGGAATAGACAGAACTAACCTATGATGGGAGTAACAGGGAGTAAGTACTTCAAGGTTAGGAAGAACTTTTGCTCAGCTAATAAATTGGACCAATAACTGAAATTAAAAAGGAAGTGTGATTGGAAATGGCTCTTTTTAAAAGTGGCTTGTGAAAATAAATTACTCACATGAAGGTATTCAGAATAGGAATAACTAAGTAAACCATCCTATTAATGTTATAGAACTCAGTGTTTGGATGGTGCTACGTTATAGACAGAACTGAGACCGAGTGATAAGATCTACTGTCTGAGAACATCCTTCTTATCCACTCTACAGGAAAGATGAGCCTGACTGGAATTGTTAATATGTTGGAAAGAGCTTGTTCAATGATCCCGGTCAGCACCTTGTAATAACTAAGCTACTCCAAAATCCATTTCAGTCTTAAAAGAGGCAAAGTTATGAGTAACTCATGATTTTCCTGCATTTACTTGTTATTCATACCATCAACAAATAACACTTGGCCTTTATTGAGCAGTGATATTAGAAATATCTCTAATGTGACACTCAGTTTATGATGGCTAGCTTTGACTGGACGTATAGATTGCATGGTGCTGTTTCGGTTTCCAGATTAGTTAGACATCCTTTAGAATCCAGTTTTTTCAGGCAAATACTCATGTTTATAAATTCAGAATATCCCCCCTATCAATGTGTAACTATATTGGCTTAAAATTGGTTATTTCTTTGAACATTCATGCCAGTAAACACATTGTGCGTGAAATTCTCAGGATCTAAATACAAACAGAAGAGAAGCAAGGTCACTTTTTATTGAAGCAAATGGCTGTGGAAAACTTTTCAAAGTATCAACATCACTCTAGTTAGTCCAGCTAGAGAGAAGAAGAAGGGTCCAGTGGTTGGGGTAGACTCCTGGGACTCAGAAGAGCTGCAGTCACTTCCTTGTGCAACAAGAAACTTCCCTTTTAACATCAAGTCTTAGAAGAATTTGCAGAACGATCTGAACTTGGCCTCTAGTTGAGAACAATTGTACCTGCAATTATTCCTGGATGCAGAATTGTGCTCCTAATTACGAGTAGGTACAAACTTGCTATTGCTTCTGGAAGTAAAGCCCTTCAAATCTGACCTTCCAAAGAGCTCAGAACAGCATAGGGGTAGGAAAGCCAGGCATGAGTCCCAGGGGCTGACTCAGAGGGGACACCAGGATGGAAGCCCCCAAGGTAGTCTGTGCAGTGGTGGCAGCAACAGCAGTCAGGTGTAGGGACCCTTTTGTACCCACCACTGCAGCTGTTGTTTCTTTCGCTGCCAAGTTCCCTGTTGCTGCCAGTGACAGCAGTTGGTGGTGGTAGCAGTTAATGGCACTTTTGTCAGTGGCAAGGAAAGTGGTGGTGGCTGCAGTAGTGGGGCATGAGAGTACCCACCAGGTTTGAGAAATGCTGTCCCAGGGTGCAAACTTTATTAGTTACACCTCTAGCTCAGAGCTATAATTTCTAAAGTGTTCACAACTGGGGTTCAGTTTTCCGAGAAGCTCATCTACCGTCTGCTCCCACTGAAATGTTTATAATTGGCTTTTCAGGAAAGCCCTGCTTCCAGCGTGCTGTACCATTTTGAAAATTTGGCCCAAATGTGGTTTCTGAATAATTTAAAAAAAAAAATCAGGTTTTAATATATAATAGTAAAAGCCCCTAGCCACCTGGACAGAGCAGAGTGCTTTGTATTTTCAGCTTTTCCAAGGTGGCTTGGTGTTGGAAGCATGGTAGGCAATATGGGAACAACCTGGTCATTCAGTGTACTTTGTTCAGCTCTGAATCAAGCTTCTATAGAGCATTACACAGTGAGATGAGAAATAAACTGAACTGGCAGGGCATTAGAGAAAACAGAAAATTAATGATAAAATGTTCAGCACAGCCCAATTTTCAACCTGTCATTAATTCTTGGTGGGATTTTCTTTGTAGGCCAAGTCTGTGACAGCATCTCCTAGATGCTAGTGTAAAAATTTATTTGCACACCATAAAACAGATCCATGTGAACATTTTTTACTTTGCAATTTGGTTCAGTTTCTCTAAGACTAAAGATTTTAAAGGTTTTTTAGCTTTCTAATGTTAGGATTATAAAGCATCTGTCCCAGTGTTGAGTCCAATCACATATTTCTCAACCAAGAACCATAAGGTCATTTGAAACCATTTAGTTCCAGTAAGACTCATGGCAGTGCTCCCATTGAATAGTTCTTTGTACCTGACTCCTGCCTGTCCATCCTTTGCACCATCTTTTCATTTGGAGTCAAAAAGAGCAATCATTAAAATTTGTTCTTTATTAAAATGTGCTCTTCCCTCATCATGTCATTCTTGCTTATCATCACTCTGTTCAATTGTCCTTCTCAGTGTGATGGGCCTTTGTAAAACCCCTTCTCTCTTCCTCTTATCTCTTTTATACTCTCCATTTTTCTCTAGTGAAAGTAATGATCCCTATTAGGAACGTGTCCAGAGCATTTAGGCTCAGAATACATTGACTAAGGGTCTGAGCTTTTTACTGCTAAAGGAACATATTGGCTGAAATCTATAGGAAAGAGCTGCCACCAAGGTGAAGAGATGTTTCCACCCAGCCTGTCTATAGAGCAGAATCCTCAGGAGGAGTAAATCTAGCTCTACCAAGATCTCTCACTGTATTGTTGTTGTTATTATTATTACCAGCATTGTTGTTATTGTTAATATTAGTATTCATTATTCAATATATAATAACACTGCAATATATTAATATACAAAATATAATAATATAGAATAATGTGATACAAATACAATAATGTCGATAATGATGCTCTTCTAATTTGCACCAGTGACTGGAAGTTCTATGCATTACTGAATTCTCTGGATTAGCCAGCAGCAAAGCAAACATTATTTAAGCAGCAAGGGTAATTCATCATCAAATGCATATTCACTCACTTCAACTATAGTAAGTTACTTTTAACTATTGACACTGTTTTCTAATGTCCTAGTACAAGTGCTGCAATACATTTTATAGAAATAACAAGGTCTTGGCAATATGAATCCTCAGGATAGCAGCAAGAAATGCTATGAAGTTTTTGCAGAGAAGTGGGAGACAGCCATTTTTTGGTGTGAATTATAAAGTGTGTGGATTACCAAGGTACTACTGTGATAGCTTGCTTTTGTCCCAAACCACTTTATAGAACACCCACCCACACACACACCCACACACACACACGAATCACTTCATCCTGCTCTGGACCTCAGCCACTTCAGAAGTGGAAAGAATAGCACCTCAGAAGTGGAAAGAATAGCTGAATAGCAGTGCATATCAACATTACACAGTGACTTAAGACAGGCAGAATATAGTTTAGGAAGTAAGAAGAATGCATCTTTTTGGCACTAATGGGGGAATTCAGGTCAGAAGACTATATATAAAATAGTAATCCACATTAACATTAGATCAGGAGTTTGGGGGGTATCTCCTTTGTTCTTATGAATATGCAGGAGGGTAAAGGAGGACTTTTTGGTGCCTCTAGTCATAGATTGTAGGGCTGGAAGGGACCTTGCAAGATCATCAGGTCCAGCTCCCCTGCACTAGGCAGGAAAGAAAGCTGGGGTCAGGTGACCCCGGCGAGGTGATGGTCCAGTCATTCTTCTGAGAAGAACACAGGGGACTATTACAGGAAATTGCTCAGTCACCTAAAGCGAGGACCTGCAACATACCATTTTTAACATATATATGTTTAGCTACAGCTGGAGACTATGACACATCTGTTGGCTGAAAAGCCATCAGTACACTGATGATGCTCAGCCCTATGTCTTTTCCTCATTGATTCTTCAGTCTCTTTGTTTCGCCGTGCCTGGCTAAGGAACTGATGGACACAAAGAAGTACTTCTTCCTTACCATGTACACAGAACACTGGGCCTTTAAAAGGGGCAGGGGGAGAAGTTTCTTAATAGTGTTTAATACAAAAAGAAATGTGAGTGCTTTAAGTAAGGCACGCACCCAAAATTATTAGCCTGGTTTTCAAAGGTGTCAAACACTTGCTGTTTGCACTGACTTCTTCATTTCCTCACCTTGGAAATCCAGGTCACTTATTTGGCAAACTTTAGTCAGTATGTATCACTTGATTAAACAATGTGTAAGAAAGGAAATAATGTAAGTATATAAAGGGTTGTAAACACCATAAAGGGAACACTAATGGATATATGGTGAATGAGGCGATACTGAGAAAGGAAAGTTATTCTCTTCTCTGTATGTTTTCACTGGGATGTTTCACCCATCATGGCTGTATCTGACACAGGCTGAAAAAATCCCCAACATATTGTGGAAATGAAACATATTAGGTTTGTGGAATATGCTCCTGTGGGAAAAGTTGGAAACCTGTTGTTTGGCCATTTGAAGTAAGCCTAGGCAATGCACACAAATGTACAGTAGGAAATACATCAATTCTGTGGTTCTGTAGGAACTGCCTGGTGTAAGTTTAGTTTAGAGAAGAGACATTGCTGGCACAGGTAATCTTCCTGAGGAACTGATGGAGATTGTTACTGACCACAAGGCTCAGGCCCTGACTTTTTTTGTCTTAATAAAAAGAAGCACTTCCATCAGCTTGGCTCTACCACCCTGCTGTGGGAATGGGGCCAGTCCTGAGAGAGGGAAGACCGCTGCTTGCAGATTCACCATCTGCACTTCCCACACAACTTAGGCCACGAGCGACCTTTCAGGTCAGCTGCTGCTTGCGCTCAGACAGGATAATGGGGCTCATGGCAACTCGTTAGGAAGAGTATAACTCACTGACCATCAGCGGCACTGCTTCCTGAAGAACGCCCTACCTTTGGGACGAGCAGAGCTTTTTTCCAAGCCCCAGCCCTGCCCGACCTTCTCTGGTTCTTGAGATCTCACAAGATCACAGCCACCCCTTTAGCCTATGAAATCTGGATCCATTTTTGGAATAAACCAAAGTGCCCTGTCGTCACACTGACAGTCCCTCCTACATAA
>NW_017729029.1:2266394-2311037 GCF_001723915.1 Gavialis gangeticus
GCTGCTTGCGCTCAGACAGGATAATGGGGCTCATGGCAACTCGTTAGGAAGAGTATAACTCACTGACCATCAGCGGCACTGCTTCCTGAAGAACGCCCTACCTTTGGGACGAGCAGAGCTTTTTTCCAAGCCCCAGCCCTGCCCGACCTTCTCTGGTTCTTGAGATCTCACAAGATCACAGCCACCCCTTTAGCCTATGAAATCTGGATCCATTTTTGGAATAAACCAAAGTGCCCTGTCGTCACACTGACAGTCCCGAGTAGAAGCTGTTATTTGTATTTGGTCACCTCAGCAATATTAAGCCACTCTTGTGAACAAATCTGTATCGTACCAAGCAATAGCTAGCTCCTTCCTCCCCTTGTTATCACCACATCCTCCAACCACACCCAGATTCTCTGGGCCCCCTGTTTATTCGATACCATCCATGCCCTCCCCCCGCTCCCCGCGAGACATATTTTGCAAACACAAATGCATTAACAAGCCAGCAAGGGCCCCCATGAATATTTCATGTTTAACATGCCCTCATTTCCTTCTGTTTAATGGATGCTCTCCCCATTATGTCTCTGCTTGTTTGAGTAGGATACCTTTTCACTAGAACATAAAAGCTGCTCCCCTGTGAGGTAGAGAGGAAACCACTTAGTTCTGTGATTCAATAGCCCCAGACACAGGCGGGCTTCAGCGGCCCAGTCTCACATGTTCGGCAGATTGGATTTCCTTTAAGAGCTCTTCTTTCTCTCCGCCTATTCTTTTGCTCGAATTTTGCACTCCTGTGTGTTTATAACCCCTGCCCCCCCAACCTGCTTCCCTGGCAATATTCGAACAGGAGAGTGCTGGTGGCACCAGGTGGTAGCACTGGCAGAGCTTTCTGGACCGTGACGGATGAGCCAGGGCAGAGCAGGGAGGTGGGAAGGTGAGCGAGGGCTGATTCATCCATACCCCCTTTGTTCAGGCAGAGAGCAGATCTGTGATGAGGCAAGGCCAAGGGTCTGGGCTGAGATGGCAACTGCTTGAACCTGGTATTAAGGCTGGGTTCTGGGCCGAATCATCTTTCAGTGCACCGGCTGTGTGACTGAGAATTAAAATCCACACAGAGCCTGCAAGGTACATAAACTGCCCCCGTGTTTGGTTGTTACAGAAAGACTCCTGAGCCCATGATAAAAAATCTCACAGGGAACCCAGCAGTTGTTCAGCTGGGAGGGGAAAGGGCATGGAGAAGAAAGCGAGACAAAACTGCTGGGTGATTTTGCTAGTTAGAGAGAGAGGATCTGTTATCTTACATAGGAAAGAACGACCACTGGTAAAGTCCACCTGTGGACTGAGGCCATCGTCTCTCTAGCTATCATCCTACTGACTAAATACATCTTTCTCCTAAATGCAGAAGAGTTTATCCTTGGCTGAACCTTCTGACTTCTGTGACTGTGACAAACCAGAGAGGCACAAGGGGCATGCCTATACCCCTTGCTTACCCTGCCAGGGGACGCTGTGCAGAAACATGCCATGCTGCACCATACCTACCGCCTCTTGGTGTAGAAATCTTGGAGCTATCGTAGCATGGGGCTGAGAGAAATAATTAGCTCTGGTGGGAGGCAGGGCCTGCAGCGCCACGTGAAGGCAGCTACGCTGGTTCCAGCTGGGAAGATGGTGTGCACAGAACAGAAGGATGTTTCTCAGTCCAGTGCTGCCTGGCAGCGCAAGTGAGGGGTGCCGTCAAGCCTAAAAAGAATAGGAAGAAATGAATAACTTCCCAGAAGGGGCAGATGAGTCTCCAGTGAGCAAACTTCATGATCCCCTTCCTCCTAGCTGCAGACCCACAGACTCATCCTTCACCTTCCTTAGTCATATGAAATAAAATCCTCTTTAATTCAGCTCTAATGGACAGGGTGGGGAGAGGATTTCCCTTTCTCTGGCTGGGGGAACCCTCAGCGCCTGACAGGAATCCAAATTCTCCTTACTCCTGCCCCCTCAGACCTTCTCCTCCTGCAAGGTCTGTACATGTTCTCCACCAAGTGGTTTCATTACAGCTGTGCCTCTCCGTGGGAGGGTGTTGAGTTACTTGCTTTTCCTGGCTTGTCACTTTGCTGCGGATGGATGCTGCTTCAGCTGGGTTTGCTGCCTCTAATCATTGCCCCTCTCCCTGCCTTTCATACTCCAACAAGAAACAACAAGTAAGAGACAAAATGACCATCAGCAAGAGGCATTCTTGGCTGGATTGGACATGACATTGATGTGGCAGCTAGTGGTCTTTGGCATAACCTTAGGCTTTGCAAAATTGATAAATTGATACATCAGCTGTTATAAAGACCAAGTGACTGGAAGAAAAGAAGAAAGCTTTTTTTTTACCTTGGGGCGCTTGTACATGTGACAGTCATCATTATGTACACATGACAAAAATGTCATTTGTGTGGCTTCATAGATAGCATCATGCACTACACGTATGCCAGTTTGAGGGTGTTAGATGAGTTTGCATCCTTGCAAACTAAACTACATCAGGATGTAGTTTAGTTTGCAATGTTGTAAATTGCAAAGATGCAGCTGTCAGCTTGCCTCCCAGCCTCAGAAGAGGCGGGCATGGTCCTTAGAAAAAAGGATCAGGCCCCTCATCACTTCTGCCTTCAGCAGGCGCCTGCAGAAGCAGAAGTGGCAAGGGGCCCAATCCTTTTATTTAGTGGAGCCTGCCTGCCTTTTCTGTAGCCGGCAGCGAGCTGCTGGTGGGCCAAGTGGCCCTTGAGTTGGAAGGAGCCCTGGTCCTGCCCTCCGTGGTCGCAGTGCCCCCCAGGGCCACACAGGCAGGCTGCTAATGGGTTGGGCTCTTCCCCAGCTCAAAGGTAGCACCTGGCTCAATCCAACTGTACCTTGAGCTCTCCCACTGGAAACCCGCCGGGCGCTGCTCCCCAGGCGGACTCGGGGAACAGTTGGATCGGGCCAGGTGCTACATCTGAGCTGGGGCAACACCTGACTCACTAGCAGTCTTCCCAGGTGGCCCCGGGGGCACTGCCTCCGTGGCAGGAAGAATCAGGGCCCCCTGCTCAGGGGACACTCAGCCCGCTGGCAGCTCCCCTCCCATCTGTGGCCAGGCTCTGACAAAAAACAAAACAACGCTCCTCCCCCCACCCGATCAGGTCCCTTGCCGTAACATGACAGGAAAATTGAAATGGTGAGTTTCATTGAAAAATCCACCATTTCAGTTTAGGGGGCATAGAATAAAACCCTGAGGACTAAACCCCTGTCACGTGTACAAACACCCTTGGAGAATACAAAACACCAGCAGAGTCTCCTTATGCCTGAAGAAGGGCATTTGTGCCCGAAAGCTTGCAAAGAACATTTTTTCCAGTTATTTAGTTGGTCTAATAAAATCTATCACATCTACCCAAAAGAACCTTGCCTGGAAGAAGCATATTAACATGACAAGAAACCTCCATGTGAAAAGCTTTAGAATTTTAATCGTATACTGAATGCACTGTCAATATAAGGCAACTGAGTAAATCCTGGTGACCTACCAGCTGGAGTAATTTCATGCTGCCTCCTAACATTCCTCCTGCAGTTTCAGTTGGATGGGATGCATATGCTCAGCTCCTGCCCTAAAATGCTTCCCTGTCCCTCCCTAGAGCCAGCTGCACCTCTGTATGTCTTCATGCAGTGGTACCCCCACAGCTTTGAATTACTGGCACAGCTCTGTTCTGGAAGGGGGTGAGGAACAGCATGTTAAGTGTAAGGGTTGGGTACATTTACATGTATGGGTACATTTACAAGTATGGGTGAAGAGTCACCCATACTTGGTCTGCACACAGTTGTTCTGGACCAGAAGCAGCAGAGCTGCATAGTATGGGATTACACCTGGCTGATTAGCATGACAGCCCTGGGGCCTGCAGAACTGACCTACCTGTGGGTTCTCTCTTCATTGCCACCAAAGTGGAGCTAGAAGGTGGGTGCAGGGGACAGGGGAAAACAGATCCGCAGCTTAAGCACTTGTATTTGCTTTTCTTGTGCTCAACTTCATTTTCCTCACTCCCATCACAAGACACGTAGTACAGCCATGAGGATGGAGAAGTAGCTATGTAGTGTCATGCAGTCCAGGGAGCTGTTGCACAAACTTTCTTGCTACAAGACAACTGCGCCACAGCGTGAAGTCACCTTTTCCCAGAAACTCACTCACTGTCAGTGAAGTTTCGCAATATCACGGTGCAGTAAGTGGTTCTCATTGCATCTGCATATCAGTCTGTCTCCGAAGAAGAGAGCTTGGGAGGGCCTAGTCTAGATGGTGTGGCAGAGAATATAGCTAGAACGCTTGTTCTCCATTATGTACTCCAGCATGGTTTTGCTCTAGCACTTTGAACAAGTCACATGGGCCAAAAATGTCAAAGCTAGAGGCCTAAAGTTTGGCTCCTAAATCCATATTTAAACATTTAATACATGACCTAATTTTCAGACCGATTGAGCACTCCCAGCTAAAGGGTAGTTGTGTAATGCATATTTGATAGAGCTGTGTAAATAACTGATCTTGGGTCAATAAGGAATCTGTGATTCACTGCTAGCTTTGAAAAATCAGAAAAACATAATTGTTGTAGGTCAACTCAGAGCATACAAAAATGGGCTGACTGTAACATTTGATTTGCTTTAAAATGTACTGGATTTTAGGATGTATCTTTTATATTTTTAATGGGATTGAAAGAATGTTCAAAATAAGTTTATTTTGAACTGAAAAAGGGACATTTTTTATTTGTCAAATGTTGAAAGGATTTCGCTTTGAAAAATTTTGTAAATTCTTCATAGTTTCACCAAAGTGCTTGCATAAAAAAATCAATGCTGGAGAATCTGCATATTTTTCTGAAAGAAAAGCTTCAATGGAGAAAAATTACTGAGCTCTTCAGCCATTCTGAAAATAAAATACTTATTTAGATTCATAGGGGAAAAAACGTAGGTGTCTACCTTAGGCAACCAATATTAGAACTTTTGGCCTTAGCTATCCATTGGTACAGTTGTGGGTAAAATGGAAAGCTGATACCTTTCTTATCTTGAATCAGTTTGAGGCTTAGTTAATTAATTACATGCTTTGGGATCCTTAGATGAAGGACACTAAGAATGCAAAGTATTATGGCTAATGATGATATCTGCAAAGCTCATTCTCCTCTGCCACGAGAGGTGTCTTATTGGAGATGTAAGGTACTTTGAATTCTTGTTCACTTTACTTCCCCTGATGGGATGAGACTCCTAGTGTCATGGCTCCGCCAGATAGCAACTCTCCAGCTGCTGGCAGGAGGCATTATGGAGTGGCGATGAGGCATGGAGCAAGGCAGAAACTGCGATTAGTTCCTTAGTTTTGATACAATTATAAATTACATGGAGTAGTAATGCAAACAAACTCCTGGCCAACAGCAGGCTTCTGCCAAGACACCATCAAGGGACCAGGATTTGAATGAGATTTTCTTTCATGAAGGGGTGTTGATAGAAGCCATTTGTGCGCTCATATGCAATAGGAGAGGCTGCAGACCAAAAGGCCTGGGATGGACTCAGCATGAGATTTCACCAGGGGGCTGTCAGAATTTAGCTCTGGTATTCTAGGCATGAGCGTTCGGTAGCAGTCATGATTCTCATCATAGGAGGCTGTGCCAAAGAATTTAGCTCTAACACAACGTATCTTAGCAGTGACCATCTCTGGTGAGGATGGTTAGTTAGCAACATCTGTACAAGTGTCACATCTTCCATATCAAGAGATACATCCCACCCCTTTGAATTTCCCCTTTGAGGCAGACTTCACTCGCTGTCCTAAAAGACCATGAGGCCACATACTGCTAAACAGTGGTGGTGTTCTACCCCAGAAGAGGCTGCTTTTCAGTAATGGCTACTGCAATTCTTTCTACTTACATCTTAATTTTTTTTAAGGCAGTGCTTTAGGGACACAGAATCAGGCCTATTGCTCAGTGCTTGGGTTTGAACTCTAGGAATAAACCAGCACCTGCTTTTGCTCACCCTTCCCTGTTCTCCACTGGGGGCCATGTTATTAGACATGACGATTACTGAGTCACTGAGGGACTATCTGGATCCTGACCCTGCTCAAAGGACACTAGATCCAATTCCTTCTGTACTTTACAGAGCAAAGAGGAAGGACCACTACTGGGTGAGAAGGGTTGGGAATTAGGGGCAAAGGGGCCACCCTCATGCTCATCTTTACTGTGATGACTAAACCTTAATTGAGATGAGGCAAACCCTGAGGGTCTTCCCAGTTTTTTACTTCAGGGAGTGAGTACAGAGCAAAGACTGAGTAGAGAGCTCAGAATTAGGCCCTTCTTCTGACTGGAAAGGGTGAGAGTAGCTGGAAGGCTCTGGGATTGGGGATGGGATGGAGCCATGTACTTCAAGGCTACCAGACTGTGGCAAACCTCTGGCAGCACTGATATGTTGTACAAGCGATGAATTGGGAGTTATGGGTTAGGCATAAAAGTTAATTTCATAGAAGTCTACCACCCTTTTCTCCTTTTTGGTAGTTTTGGTAGAGAACGTAAGCATTGAATGGAGACTGCATTGAATGGGAGATCACCTCTAACAGGTGCTTTCTAGGGATCAAGGCACACTGGTAAAATAAGGCAGTGTCTTTGTTCTGTGGATATATCAAGGACTTTGGTTGCCTGTGACCCAGCATTCATCTTAGGAGCAGTTTATAGTCTCCTCCTAAGACCCCAGCACTGGGAAGCAGACTCCAGGGGCATCCTCAGGAGGATGGCTTGGGTCTGTGTACTTTACCACCCTCATGCACCATCCATCAGCAGCACAGGGGTTAACCACAGAGGTGAGGAGTCACTCCGGTGATGTCATGGGTGCTTCCATTGCTAGGGATTTTGTGGAGTGTGCCCAGTCCTTAAAAAACCATTTGTCTGCACAGAAGAACTGAATTAAAAGAAAGAGAGTTCTTCACAGAGGGGGAGCTTTAAGAAAGCGGCTTCTTTCTCATTATGACTGGGTCAGCAGTTTGGAGAGTCAGATTCCCATTCGGGTTGCTGTGATTGGCTCGCTCCTCGTCCCGTCCCCGGCAGGATATCGGCTGTGCGCTATGCTGGTGACAGATCAGGGCTCAGCTTGTATACAGAAACCAAAGAACATAACCCAGGGCCCTGGTGGAGAGAAAGGGCTCCCCCTTTTCATTCCACAACCAATCGCTAGTTGGGTTAATCCGCCAAAGGCCGAATGCTGCGTTCCCCTACTGCTGCCTCTCCTCCGTCTCCCCCGCAGCTCACTTCCTTGCGTCTCCTTTTCCTTTTGCACGCAGGATTCTAATCTAATTTTCTCAATGCAAATCTGAACGTGGAAAAACCTTGAAATCAAATCTACAGAAGTCTCCTTTCACAGTTCAGAGATTTGATTAAATTGCAAGCTTTGTTAATATTTGGTGCAATGGGGTGGGGGAGAGGGAGGAGGCAGAAAGGAAAGAGGGGGAGAGCGACTGGAGATGTTGGAGGGGCGGCCGGGGCCTTTTCAAATAATCTGTTTACCCCTGCAGCTAAGGAGCCCATTAGCAAGCGTTCTCGTTTCTAATTTCCCATCGTGCCGTGTCCCGCAGACCTCGCTGTGTTTATTTGGAGAAGCAGAACAAAATTGTTTGTATAATTAGATCTGCTACAAGGGCTGCCCTTGAATGGTCCTCGGCAGGAAGCTTCATATTGCAAAGGGCCCCCGCCACCAAGGACCCTGCGCTCCATCCTGCTGCACAGAGCGAGCCGTTCGGGGCGGCCAAAAACAACACAGTCCGACTTGGATGGGCTACAGGGCCTAGATGGGGCCCATATGTTCTCCCTCCCTCCCTGCTGATTGTACAGAACTGCATTGTTCCAGCAGCTGCCCAAGGCAAGAGATGCAAACTAGAGATAGGATTTTTCCTGAGAGATAAAGCAAAGGGACTGATTTGACTGCCAGTTCCTATTAGCTTCCTGAGATGCGTTGTATATTTCTGCAATATACATTCCCTCCCATCAAGGTGAATGTCACCATCATGTAAACTGGGGAAGAAAAGGAGGGGAAGCTCATGTGTCTGAAGGCAGGGCCTTACTGAATACCAGTGGGCTTCTAGGACTGAAACCTTGTAAAGGTCAAGCTGTGAAGGAGCCCCAGGGAAAATCACACAGCCAAATCCCCACCCACCACTTTGAAAAGGTGCCCAATGGAAATGGCTGCCAGCCCCATTTTGGGGCACAGGGGTCATACCTGCCATGACCTGTCTTTTGCATACTTCCCCTTTCAATGGATAGAAGTCATGTTGTTTCTTATAGCGGCAGCTGCCGCCTTGTATTCCTATGCAGCCTGCAACATGGGAGCATCACGCACTGTCTTCCCTTGCAGGGATTTTCCTTTGTTCTTTCATATTTTGCTTTTCTCTCTGTGTCAACTAAAGGTCATTCTGGATGAAGGTAGATGGATGCTGGTGGTGAGTGGAAGAACACAATAGCAATCAGTAGTCTGATTTTACACACGGCAGGTGCTTCATGTGCTAATATTACCTAATTTGGAGATGGCTCTGTACTGAAAAAGGAAAATGTTCCAGTAAAAGGTTATGCTGAGGCAGAAAAAAAGCTCCCAGTTCCAGTGAAATAAACTTTACTTCAACCTTGCAAAATAGCCGAGAAAATTTACAAGCTAAGGTACAAAGTGTACTTGCTTGATAATCATTATTAATGATATTTTACCCACCAGCCAAAAAAGTATTCACATTTGGCCACAGGCATTGACTAATACTAAGAATAATAAGAACTATAATAAGAATAATAATAAGAATAATAATATAGTTGTTTCAGTGGTATTTAGATGCACTAATCACAGACCCTGTTCCCAAGCAGGAATATCCAATCAAGGCTGCTTTTCATTGACTATTTCATTACTTATTTTTATTATCTCATATTTCAACATTGTATAATAAATTGTAGGTGTCACTTGAGGCTCCCCGGTGCCATTTACAGTTTGTGTAGGATGAAACTGCTACACTCTGTTATAATCCGTAGCAGGAGCATGAGGTTTGATAAATACTAATTCCAACAGAGACACTTGGTAACATTGCAGCAGGTTTACCCATCATGGTTGAAATCTACCCCTATGCCAAGAGCCAGCCTAAGACTTGGTCTTCTTAACACCCTTGTGAGGAAAAAGAAATCTTTTCAGGGAGAACAGAAGTAGCTCACAAGCAGCTGGAATCAGAAATGTAACCATGTGAGTCAGGTGACAAGTCAGAAAACTCAAACAGTTTGAATACTGAATCACTGATTGGATTCTTACTGTGAGCAAGTTGTTAACAATCCACAGACTCAACCCCCTCATCCTGTCCCCCTAGACCACTCAATTGGATCAATTTCTATAATCCGTGATCTGTATTTGGTCCCTTTCCAAAGAGAAAAGAAGGGCTAAATTAATTAGGTAAATGCTTTGCAATGAAAAGGCGAACCAGTTTGAATAAGAACAGAGGATGGGTACCATGCTTCCCAATTACAAGTGAATTTGTCTGTTTAGGACCAGGATTCAGGGGTATCTTCTTCCTATGGGTCTACTCAGAGAACTAGGAAATATAGGATGTGAATGACAGTGGCACAATTTGGTTACCAGAATTGTGGCATTTATTTAACAATGCCCAGAGATGTCAGAGATGTTTTAAAACAAAGAAATATGAGGTACAGTTTCTGCTCCAAGAATTTATAATCTCCAGTTTAGAAGCAATAGTGAACAAAGGTAAGATACTCAGCATTACCAACTCTCTTGATTTTATTGTAAGTCTCATAATATTTACTGTATTCTTAAAGCAACCATTCATGGTATCATATGAACATGGAGGAAACTCAGCTTTAATTTTGTTTTAAAAATAAGTTCTTAGTTAAACCTCCTGGTTATGTGGAAAATCTTAAAAATGACATTGGCAGCCCTACAAACGGTGGAGAGGAAAAGAAAAGAAACAGTCACACAGTTGACGTGTATGTACTTGAGCACGTCAAACTCTTTTTTCAAAGAGAAATTTCCATGAAAATAGATCATTTTCCTATTTTTTTTTTCATTTTGGACTGGATTTTCTGGGTAATTCTCAATTTTTAAACTGTTCTGAAAGCTATATTTTTCAGGAAACACATACTTTGGGGCAATGATTTCAGCTTTCAGTTTTCCATAATTAACATTTTTTTCCACCAAAAAAGTTTTCACTGAAAAAAATGAGTTTTATTGGAAATATTTATGAATTTTTTAAATTAAATATCTAGACATTTCTCCATGAAATATAATTGTTTGTCTGATGTGTACATAACTGGTGGCTTAGTTGAGGCCTTTATTTTTGTTGCCGCTCTCTAATAATCTGCCCCCTAATGATGTCTCTGGAATATTCACTGTGGTTGAAATTCATTCATTCCAATAAGCACAAATTGGACCTCAGTGGCGCAAACTCCCAGAATTGGTTCCTGTGTGTATGAATTCAATTTATTCTTTCTGAGTAACTATGTGTTTTTGTCATGGAAAAGGCTTCAGAGGGGATTTGAGGAAGGCAGAGCAAAACAGAGAGGACACTGCCTGCTGAGGGGAGTAATGAAGAAAGGCAAAGAGCAATATGCAAGTGCAGTCAAATATAAGGGCAGTCCCATACACAGAAAACCATCAGCAAGTCATTATGACCAGTTAGCATTCTTTTCGAACCCCAGTCCTGGAAGTAACACTGTACAGAAAATGAAAAAAGAGTCCCTGCCCCACAAGGTCTGCAGTCTGTGTGCATAAGCATCAATTGCTGAACTCCATAGATCCAAAATAGCTGCATAATTTTCAAAGGATGAAGCAGTTCTGCTGATCCATGTGTATATCTGTGTATATCACACAGATCGCTTCATCCTGAGACTAGTTATAAAATATGCTGACGTATCCACAGAATTTTCAAAGGTTTCTAATGGGCAATTCTATGCACTCATCTTCTCAGATCTTATGGAATTCATTAGCCTTTCCCTAAGCTCCGTTCCTGTTGGAAAGACTGGTGTGGTTAGACAGCAGGGGATTATCTCCGAACCTTATCTCCACCTTTGTCACTGACTCACTTTGTGAGCTGGCATAGGCCTGTTCTGTGCCTCAGCTCCCTTGTGTGTAAGCTGGGATAGTAATAATTCACCTACTTGACAGAAGTGTTGTGCAAACAGCTGGGAAAAAATGGCCAACATTGTCCGCAGAAAGTCCTATTTTCTCTTTAAATGTATTTTTAAAAAAAAAAATATTTTCCAACTAGCTCTTGCTGTGAGGCTTAATTAATATACACAAAGTGCTTATGAATTATGCCACTGAAGTACCAAGTATTGTTATTGATGTAAAGCATTCTACAATATGTGTTCATTGTATTACTATTAAACAGTGTTTTCTTTTTTTCTTTTTTTTTGGTGAACTAATTAACCCCAAATCAAGAATAACAATAGACCAGCACATATGAAAAAGTAATTTAGATGTTCAGGAAACACTCTAAACATGTTTGGCACGTTTAAACACAGGCTTTCAGCTTGTCTGACTTCAAATAGCGCCTAAATAATACAAATAAATAGAAAGGATCAGGAGTTTTATTTTGGATGATTAATTGTGGCATTATTACAGCTCATACACCCAAAATATGACGTTTCCAATCATAGTTTCCCTTCACTCACAAAGAAAGGCGTGATTGTCATATTCTGACGTGTTTATCACAGCAAGGTTGATCTGGGCTTTTCTATGGATTCATTCTCTGGTTTGTAGACCTAATAGAACCTGATCATTTCTTATTAAAATCAAGTCTGCCTCTCTGAGACAGCTGTATAATAAAAGAAAAACATAGAGTATGATTCTGCATTGCTTTGTATGTCATTTTGCTATTTCCAATCCAGCTCATTCCCTGTCCAATGCCGAAGGCACGTTTGTCATCTACCTCTGTGCAACATGAGAGTTAACTGGTTGTAAAATGCCATCCGTTCTGGTTCGGTAAGAGTTTACTTGCATTCTGTGCCATGTTAGCCATGGGGTAACAGACCACACAGTGGTCTCCTCTACAGATGTGGGTTAATTTACACTGGCTGATGATGGGTTTGGCAATGAGGATATTGATTCAAAGTGGGTTAATTATGAGACTTCTGTCATTACACCTTGAATCCCTCCAAGATATAATGATCTGTTTGTCATACATGTAAACAACCCGTGTCCCTCAGGAAGATGTTAAAAGGATTAACTTCCCTCCTACTCTGGCCACATGTACCACTTTTAAGTACTGCAGCAGCCCCTGCTGATTTGTGTGTTAGAGCTGCACTGAATTCCCTGACCAAGCGAGGATCCTGTGGCAGGATTAGTTGACTACAAGATCATTTGTGAACTTGCCTGGTTCATAAATTGGAGGAGCAGGGAGCAGGTAATAGCAGAAAAGGCTGAAACACTCTCTTGTGAAGGAGAAGAGGCAGCTGCTTCTGACCCTAAACAGAAATGTCTCTGACACTCTCATCACCTTCATACCTGAGTATGATTTTACGCCTGGGGAACCAAGACAAAAAAAAGATTAGGACCTAGATCATCAAATATATTGAGGCAACTATGTCCTATTAGGTTCTAGCAAAATAGCACACGATTGTGCTAATTAGAAAGAAAAGGAAAACAGTTGTGTGGAGGTCTTGAAACAAGAAGGGGTTCAATTCCTGGAGCACAGATGCCTTTGTCTACAGCCTCCTCCCATCTCATAATTGGCCATTTTGGAGAGAGCACCAGGGTTTTAGATGGGATAGAGATAACCACCACTCATTTTGATGGGCCATCCTTCTTGCAGTGCGGAATTGGCCTTCAAGTCAAAAGGTGGAACAAGAACGACTCTAGCAGAAAATCCAGGAGCAGGTTAGCCAGTGAAGCAGCCATGTTGGAAGAGAGATTTGTACTATGCTGAAGGTGAAAGAAGGATTTTCAACCAGGGACAGGAAAAGCGCTCCTCGAATGAGCCACCTCTCTTCTTCTTTCTTACTCCCTTGAGCTAGGTGGAAAGCAGAGACCACGTCAGCAATTTAATGTAGCAGAACTTGGCTTTAATCTGTTCCCATAAATGTTTACAGTCTCCTAATTATTAACATTTAATGCTGTATTAATTCATTGATGGGCTTTCATTTTTGTTTTTAATGGCTCGGCAATTTTTTCTCTCCTCCTTTGCTCTTTTGTTCTTAAAAGGGAGAAAAAGCAGCAGCAGAAGGAAACGGCCTGTGACAGGACGGGCTGGTTCTGCCTCCTTCTTCCTTCTTTTAGGGGATACGTGGCCTCAGGGAACTGAGTCTGAAGAACAGGCAGATGCTCTTCTCTGTGCCGTGAGGGTGAGAAGGTGGATCTAGGAAGCAGGTTTTGGCCCTGGAGGTGATGCAGGACCAGGTCAGGGTGCAATGCGCATTGCTCTCTAGTGACCCAACCTGTCCAACTCAGGAACAGCACCGACTTTCTTGGACCCCAAGGCTGATATGCAATTAAACTACAGGGAACCATGTGAGGGTGACTTATATATAAATGTTACCCTTCACACTAGGCAGAACTATGGATCCCCAATGAAAGTTTTAAGGGGATTCAAGGAGCACAGAGAAAAGCTGAAATACCATGTATTTTTTACATTGGTTATCTTAAGCATTCTGTTAAAATGCTCCCAGGGCTGCCCTGATCACACATGTCTTTCTACCAACCCCCCTCTCATTGCTTCTCTGGCTGAGATGTTTATTTAAGTGTCCTGAAAACTTTATCTGGAAATCAGCTCCCTGCTCTTTCCCTTGTTCGCCTTTCCACTTTCCCTTCCTCCCATTCATCACTTTGAAAAATGACCCATTTTCTCTTTCTCACTGGGTTCCCCCCTCACCCCTCAGCTCCCCTCAGTCCTTGTAGTTGTGATCCTCGACAGGAAAGACTCCCACATCATTAATTAATGGTGGTTATTTGGGAAAGTTGTAGCTAAATAGCTAGCCTGGAGTTCAGGGTGACAGATGGCCCTTCTCATAGACTGGAAGAGCTCATTCATTTGAAGGGTGCTGCCATCCAGGGGCTCCTATTCTGTACAGCCAGCCAGACAGCCAGTCGGGGCTCTTAACCCCTCTGCTGCTGCACAGAAGTGCCCATGTGAAGGGACGGAGCCTCCTGTGGAGCCTGCAGACGCTCCAGACCATGTGCAGAAGTTAACAAATCTCCAGCTGCCACGAGACGACAGCTTTGAGAATTGTCCCATGTGATGCCAAGACATCCCACTGGGTGCTGGAGCATACTACTTCCACTCTACCCCAATGATGAACTCTGTGTGTAGTATAACAAGAATTACATGGGTCATACATTCATTCATCCAAGCTACACCCCTGATCAAGGGGGTAAGAATTAGGACTCTTCCCTGTCCTGCCTCTCTGTGGGGCGAGGGGCTGTCAGGTTCTGCTCGAATGGCTCACAATGGGAGGAGTGCCCAAGGTGGGGCCATGCACAAAAGACTGTGCTCAGGCTTCGATTCTCTTCTACAGGCCAAGCTTCTTGAAAGATCCTGGCGGAGAGGTCTCTCTTTTTGATGGAAGAGGGTGGTAGACTCTTTTGAGTCTCTGGTCATTGTGCATTATGGCAGATATGCTTCAGCTATCCTACTGAGGAGAAGGGGACAGAAACAAACTGCCAAGAGCTGTCTATGGTGCCATCGCATCCAAATCTAACAATTTGGGTTTTTGGCCAAAATATTTGGGGTTTTAGACATTCATTTTTTGACAAGAAACTGAAACGATGTTTCCAAAGAAAGGAAATACTTCTTGTGAAGCATATAAACTTGTCAATAATTATTCTGTCCAAAAATGGTTTTGATGAAAAATATCTGACTGACCCTTTTAATGATATTATTGTAATGCCTAGAGGCCCCAGATGAGATTGAGTCACTATACCTACATAGTAGAGAGAGAGACAGCCAGCCCCTGCTACCCGCAATTTACAGTCTTAACTAGACAAGATGGACAAGTGAACATCATCATTCTCCATTTTACAGAGGGGGAACTGAAGCCCAGAGGGATAAAGTGAGGTGCCCAAGGTTGATCAAGAAGTTTAAGGGTGGAAAGAAAGAAACTGAACCAGAATCTTCTGCACCTCATTCTGATGTGTTTATCATGGGACCATCTCTTCTCTTCAAGGAAAGCCTGGCCCTTTCATCCTTCAACCCCTTCACTGCACCTTCAGAAAAGGAAGGGAGCTCACTGAATCTCCATCATCTTTGAGAAGAAATGAAAGGATATTCTGTAGGAACAGAAGAGTGTCCAAGATGGGGCTTTGTTCACTAGGAGGGTCTGAGGGTCCAGTTCCTTCAGTTGCTACTGTTACCTTTGTTGCTTCCTTTAGGGTACCTTCTTGAGATAATTTCTGCCTGCCATGTGCCAATCAAAAATAAATGAATAAATCAATAAACAATATAATGAAGTTGCTTCTCTACCTTGCAGCCTCATTTGGGCAATGTTAAAACACACACTTAGTTCAGCCTGATGTGCAAATACCGGTGCTACCTGTGTTTCCATGACTAATTTCATTTGTACACAGGACACCCCCTCACCCCCACATCTGTTCCCTGTACTCTTTGCCTAGCCAGCAAAAGGAGGAAAACTAGAAAAACAAAAGATGAAAAAATGCTCAAGGGCTGTGGAAAAAAATTGCTACAGGAGTTGGAAATTTCATTTCATATTTTGGGGTCTGTCACCTTGGTGTGTAAGCTCCCCCAATAAAACTGGGATTAACAGCTTCAGTGTCCTAGATTCCTCATATGCCTAATGGAACACACCTGGCCAGCACTTTCCTTTGTCCCCTTCCAGAGGTCCCTAGATTATGCCTGAAATGACTTCATTTGCAAATTCAGTGTTTCCTCTGTGAATGCTGAGCTTGTGCCGGTGCAAGGGGCTTCCCTTTGTTGCTCTGGTCCATCAAGGCATTTGCCAGAAAAAAACATAATAAAACATAATTAAGATTGTATTCATATATATGGCCTCATCTAACGCTATTGGTATTGTGTTATCTGTGCACACAGACTGAAATCTAGGAATTAAAGATGACAAAACTTACTTCACATTGTAACAAAAGGATACCATCAAAGCTGGTCAGTATATTTTGCTAAGGGGTATGTTTTTATTTTTTTTTACTTCTATTCATAAATCCACATGATGTACTATTTTCTCCTGTAGACAAATGCTGCAGACAAAGAACAGCCAGGTACCTAACTTCCACTGAAATGGGAACTAAATATCCCACTGCCTTTGAGAACTGTGCTGTGCAAAGCCCAGCACTCACATGAAATACAACTCTTATGAACTATATGTACAGCCCTCTACCCTACAAAAGCCAAGCCAATGTGCATGCTTCATGAAGGACAAACAAGCTTCTACCACAGACATCTCCATGTTTTCTCCCATGCCGCTGCTTAAGCAGGGAACACATTCCCTGAATTAATCCATAGAGCCATTGTTCACTCCCCCTCCAGAACTCTGTAGAGGGCCCATTTATGGTGAATACTAATAAAGAAATCACCCAAATAATGGTAGTAACTGGAGACAGACTCATTTTAGCAATGATTGCCTTTTCAAGGTTATATAACATAATAGAGAACAGAAAAGTTATTAAAATATGAGGAAAAAATCTGGATTTGAAAAAGGTAGCATTAGAAGAGTGTTAGCTAAGGCTCCCTTAATTCATGTTATGTGTGATAGCTGAATTTGGACAAAGCACAGCAGAGCCCCAGGCCTGCAATGGCTGAGAGGGCTACTGCCAGTCAGGACTGAGAAGCACTGGCAGAGGTAGGAGGCAGAGGGGGAATAGCAGGAGATGCTGCTGCTGCTCAGGTTTATGGTATGTGGTGGAACAAAAGGTAGTCAGTTTTATGGGTACATTGTTAGAGCCACATGGTGTTGGGTGGAAGGGGAGGCATTTTGTGTTGTGGAAGGACCAAAGATAAAGCATTCCTCCTCTCTTTTGCCCCCACCCCTACCTTCCACAACTGTTATTATGATCTATTAGTACTAATTTATGTAAAATGGCAACGCTTAGGCCTACAGCCCATGTGACTTCACTAAAGTCAGAGATGGAGTCCTCACCTTCCCCCCAGCCCCATCCCAGTGGGTGAGAGCATACTTTGCCTTTTCTGACTAGGTATGCACTTTATGTTAAACAGCCAGAGATGGAGTCCTCAAGATGAAGGATAGGGTGAGATCCCTTCTAAAGACACTCTATGTTTTGAAACAATTTCATTTTCCTTGCTAGCCCTTTGCTTGTTAACTACACTTCTCTGCAGTTTTTCTTTATGACACTAATTAACCCATTTTTCCTTAATAAGGAAACACCAATTTCCTTGGGAAGAAAGATTGTAAATTTCCATAGTTGGCTGAGCTGGTGCACATAGAAAGTTTGAGGGGGTCTGAGAGTCCAGACATACTCTTGGATGGGCTTTCCATGATTCGTAGGGTCCAATGGGTCAGTCCTGTTGGCGTGGATGATGTAGAAATGTCCTCTAAGTTGTGGGTGTATGTGAGGGGGGATGTTGCAGGCAAAGGGACTTCTCTTGAATGTTTCCAATGTTCACCCTTTATATGAGGAGAAGGGATAGAACATTTCTTATCATATGTTAAGGAACTGAAAGGTTAAACTCCCTAAGATGGCCATAGAAGAGACCCAGCTGTGACCTGTGTCAGCATAAAGTAATTCAAAACCAGCCATTTTAGCATTTTCTGTTCACAAATCTGTGAATTTTATGAAATGATAATTATAAAGAACACACATATTACAGCACAGAATTTTTTTTTACTGAAGACGATAGGTACAAAATGAGTGCTGCTGTCTGTCTTTCCATCAGCATTTTTCTTCTGTCTCTGAAGTTATCATAAAACTTATTTATTCGTTTTTCCAAATAAGGTATGTGAATGCTTTTGCAATGTGAATGTGAGCAGCACAACATACATGAGTAACTCTGTGCTAATTGATCAGCATGCAGAGCTCAGTGTTCAGGAGTATGGGATATGAGTTCCCCATGAGAAACCCTACATCAACCAGCCCTTTGTACAGTACTACATAGACATTAAAAGCTAAGCAGGAAGAGTACTAATTCATTTTACAATTCTTCTGCCACAACATGGCCCAGAGAAAATTTTGACCAGCTTTCAGACTTAAGCACTCTTCCAATTTTAATATCTTCCTTCCTTCTTTGATGTTAACTTTTATACTCACATTCTCTTTTTCCCAGAATTTTCCAGTCTAGAGGGAGTCACAACCTCCTCAAAGATCATTTGGACCGCTCCACATTCTCTAAGTCATTTGTGTACCAAATATATTTTAACACTGGATCTCAAAGAAACCAAGGGTTTGGGGGTTTTTTTTACTTTCAGCGCATACTGCAGAGTTCACGTCTTCCTGTTATGCTTTGAAAGGGTAGCTTGTAAGGGTGAGACTGTGTTTTGTTTCATTTAAGGGCAATAGCTAGATATGGGTTCAACTGTGTACTTATCTTCCTAGGATTATTTATGATACATGCACCTATGTTTCACAGGCAAAGTATTTTTTATGGATCACAAAAGTAAATCAACAATAGTATCTACATTAAATGCATCACACAAATCTCTCTGAAGTGAATAGAAATCTTCCCAGAACAGGCCCAGCATGCTAAGTATCTTCTCTTTTTCATCGTGCACATAGTGATGAACCCACAATTCTTTCAGCATACTTATCCTTCCCACTTGTTCCCCAAATTGCCAGCATTTCCATTTCCCCTCACCACCTATGCAGTACTATGTGCAAATTCTGGGGTACTTTTTTCTTTCTCATTTCTTCAACATTTGGCCTTGCACAGATCCAGTAGACCTCCAAAGGCCTGCCAGAATTGTGGTAGGTGAAGTAAAGCATTGCTGGCAGCGTGATGAATGGGGCTTCCCTTATGTGATTCCAGTGCTTTCTGGACATCCTCAGAGAATAGCATCCAAAATGAAACATCAGTGTAATAAGGTAGCAAGGAGTTTATCTGCTGCTTTTGGGAGCTTCCATTGTTCCAAGTCCTCCTACACATAGAGCTATGGAAAAATAACTCAGATGAATCAGCCCTTGAGGGGATTTTACTGCTTCCAAAGGTTGGGGCTCTCTTTCCAGTGCAGAGAGGCACTGGATAGATAGAAGGAATGTGATACAAATGGAATTATTCACCCATCCCTGACATGTTGCTGGTGCTTGTTTTCCCCTGTTGGGACTTGCATTCATCAAAGTTGATCGCCGATACACAGTCCTGCCATTCAGGGTCATTCACTGACAGATATTCTCACTCTCCTCCTGCATGTATACAAGTTGCAGAAAAGTACCCAAGGCGAGGAACGTTGGCTTGAAGTCTGAGCCTCCTGCAGCTGTTGTTTTCTTTAGAGTTTTTTGTTAATTGCTTCTGGTTGAAATTTTGCATAGGGGCAGAGGGAAACATATGAGCCAATGCTAGGTCTCTGTTTCATGCAGCCATGAAATACCATGCCTTATTCCCATGCCATCCAACCCCAAGTAAGCTTAAGGAAAGAGGGAGGGAAACGCTTACTAAGTTATCTAATCCATCTTCCAAACTACTCATTCCAGCCTAAACTCTTCCATCCCATCCAAGTCTCATCCATGGTCCCATCTTACTTTCTTTCTCATTTGCTAACGAGTTGCACACTATATTAGGAATAGAGCACCCTGCATTTGTGCAAGAGGTTGGACTATCCCATCTGCTCCATTTCATCTCTTTATATCTAACTGGAGGTAACCTACTTCTACTTTGCCCTATTTAATGTCTAACATATAAGCCTGGAACATCTGGGGTCTTAATTCTGACTTGTCCATGGAGTATTATATTCATTTCAGATCATGGAGGAGACAGAATTTACAACTATTTTGCAGAGATATAATTGCAGAATATTTTCTAATGGGGGATGAGGTCTTCTCTGACATCTTATGCTGGCTGTTACTGACACAAATTTATCTAATGCAGTCAATAGAGTTGGACCAGAAATAGTCACACCAGGAATTAACTCACTCCATTATACTGAAGGTTATGAGAACACCAGAAAAGTTGCAGCCTGTGAGAAGAGGTATGGTGAAGAATGGGCATGAAGATGAGGGTCTGGTTGCCTTAAATAAAGATTATAGGGAAGGAGGACTGGTAATCAGGGCTCAAACCCTACTCAAATCACAAGCAATATCCCTTTGCTTTTCTTAGTCTAGTGTAAAAATGTTGAGAGTGATATTCTTGATGACACTTGTGCACAATCAAGGGATAAGGAAAAAGGACATAAATCACACTAAGAAAGAAAAACTGAGGCTTGTTTAATGCAGAAGGTCAGAAATGGAAAGCTTAGGTATTTGAAAGAACTGGCAAAGTCATCCAACACGGTACCTATCTCTCAGAAGCACTCCATTCACTGCAACAAAAGGACAGCATTGGCAGGGGAATACATTTCATTTCATGAGTAATAAGAGGGGCTTTAAGAACCACTGAGTTTATAAAAGAAAATGGAATGCTGAGGTATTTGCTGGCATGTGTCTGACATGCCAGCTCTCGGCTCATCCTTGTCAGTCCATGGTATTGCAATGAAAGATGGTCTATGAGGCGCAGGTGCAAACACTCAAAAACTGACTCCCAAGCTCTTCAACATGCACAAGTCTTGAAAAAATGCTGATATCAAGTTTGATATCAAGGCAGCTTTAATTGGAAGATTATTTGCAACGCTTTTCCTGGCAACAACAACAATGACGATGGGAAAAATAGCTCTGCAACAGTTTGGAATCCTGCCAGGCATGCTTTTGAGTGAAGAGAGAGCAATAAAAGGAAAACCACTAGCCCCCAGGTCCCCAAGATTCAGCAAACAGCTGCAGCAAACCCCAATGCTTTTTGTTTTAATCTTCACTGAGTGTTGTGCCCATCTCTCCTCATCTGAATCCACTACCTCTTAATTGCTCTTCAGAGCCACAGCAATGGAGAGGGGCTGCAGGTGGGACTCTTTCTCTCAGTGCTCCTTTGGCATAGGAAACCAGGAATCCAGGGGAATCTGACATGGGCAAGATCCATGAGAATGGAAGAACTTGGGAACAAATCCTTTGGTTGCTTTTATTTGACTGTTCTGGTGCAGGTGGGGAGTGAGGGGAATACTTGTATTGTGCCTCCTTTGTTCTTAATAAACAGTAGTTAGCATTCTCACGTCTTTAGCACATTTTATCTGAGACTCATCAAACTCTTCATGACAATTAGCTCATACAGCCTAGCAAATCCTTCCCTCAGGGGTAATGGGTGTGTTAACATCAACAGTTCTTGATATGTTGGTGGTACTTGGACACAAGGCATTTTAAATGGGACCTCTATTTTTTAATATGTCAAGCAATGGGGTTTCCCTTCCCTTTGCGTAGAAGAGGAAAGCACATATAATTATAATAAAGCAGTCAGGGAATTTCCTGTGTTATTCAACCAACCCTTCTCTTTCTGATTTGCAAACCCATCCTCATAGTTAAGCCTTCTCAGTCCACCCTACTCCTTTGTGAGCCTTTTGTATACATCAGTGGTCCCCAACCTTTTAAAGAAGGAGATCACCTCTGGCATTAAAAGGCAACCCAAGTTCTACCATGCACCGCCACAGCCACCCCACCCCTCCCCGCTGCCCAGCAGGTACGTCTGTGGGGAGGGAAGAGGTGCGGGGCAGATTGAAGCAGAGGGAGAAAAAATTGTTTGGGATTGTGACTCCTTAGCAGGTAAGTCCCACCTGGCTGGGGCCCTACTCAACTTACCCCTGGTCCTGCCACCGCAGCACTGTCCCTCACCACGGGGCCTCAGTCTAGCCCCTTCCCCTTGCCTCCCCCATGGACTGACCTGCTGGGCTGGAGCACGCATGTGCATGCACGTGGGCACTCATCCCCTCACCCCAGCCTTGGATTGACTCCAGGAGGCTCCAATATCTACCGCAAGAGGCTCTGAGATTTACCACGTTACACTTCTTCTCTTTTCAGTACTTTTTTCCAGGAAGGATGTTTGGCCTTTCTGAGTTATGGAACTACAAATGAGCAAAGATGAAGGAACATATTTGGGTTGGCTCCCGCAATGTACCCAACTGGACTGTGTGGAAGGCAATGGGCTTATTGCAAAACCAGCATAATGGACCTGTGAATAAAGGCTAATGTCAGTTATGGAGTCATTCCTGAGTCTAACTCAGAAGCAGAGTTGGTGGGTTAAAAAAGTTATCTCATGCTGTGCCTTCCAGAGTTTGGCTTGACAGTTCATAGCCCTGCAGCAGTATGGATGCTCTGGAGTTTTCTGTGACATACCAGCCCTAGCATTTGCTCTTTTTGTGCCTGTCTTTGTGCTGTTCCAAAGGGGCATTATCATCTTGGTATCTAACCACTGACCTGCACACAATTTATAGATTGATTTCAAGGGGGTGCATTTATATTTTTTATTATTTTACCAAATCTTTATAGACCAAGTTTAAATATGGTTCAGTTTGTATACAGGTACCTTATTCCAGTATAGCTTATCTCCCCTTACCAGAATAAATTTTCCCAGGTATACCATTGATAGGCAATGTCACCTGGAGGGAAAGAACCAGACTGGGACCCAAGAAACCTGCATTCTGTTCCTGGTCCTGCCTCAAGCCCACTGGGTGATGTTAGCCACGTCATTCACCACTTCATGCCTCAGTAGAATGGGGTGAATGATACCAACCTCCATTGTAAAAGCATTTTGAGATCAAATAAGGAAAAAAACCTATGTAAAAGCAATTTGGCATTTTAAGAAAGTAAGTGTTGTTCCAGGAGGGTTGTCTCTTAATTTAGTTATGCCCAAGTCAACTGTGAAGGCTTTATGAATGCTGGAAATGGACTGAAACATCCCATTCATTCAAAAACTCATGCTGCTATGGATGGTGAGAATAACCTCAAAAGTTTTCTGTCTATGCACAAGCAGGCATGGCTTGGCTGTGTTCTGTGCACACACTGGCACATGCTGTGGATGAGGAATAATAATAATGATAATAATGATAATAATAATGATATAACTATGTCCATATTGTACAGGGTACCCTTTTAATTTTACTGGTATATATAAAACAGTGCAATTTTTCATTGTAAGGGAGCCCTAAATGTTATTATATTTGCCTTTTCTTGGAATATAAGGGTGGCATACAACAGAATAAAGGCAACACATGTTACAAATTAATGCTTTAAAAAAACAAACTTGGGCATGATTAGCCTGTGAAACTCACTGTCACACGGTATAATTGAGGTAAGAGGTTTCATAAGATTTACAGCCTTACGAAAGAATTAGGTATTCAGAATATCTACAAAGGGATATAAATGGGGGGAAGGAAACCCTGGAATTTCCATTTCACAGGAAACTCCAATATTTCAATATTTATTTTCAACCTGAAATAAAACTGTCTGAAAAAAAATTCTCCTCCTGATTGTTGAAACATTTATTGACCGTTATCTTCAGTTTGGAAGTTCCCTAATATATATATGAATTGAGGTTTCCATTCTGACTCCACTCAGAACTAGATGGTGTCTGCTTATGGCGCTGCTGTTCCTCTTAGGAATTGTAGGCAAACTGTCTTTTGCCACCATCTTGCCATGGTGGCAAAAGTGACTTCTTGCCAAGTGACATCTTGCCATTCGCTGGTTGAACTGCATTTCCCATGATGCATCACGGTCTTCCATTTGACTAAGCCATAAGCTGCATCATGGAAAATCGTGGAGTTCAGTCCAGGGGGAAATATATAGCAAAAGGCCTGCGAGCCACAACTCCTGTGAATTTTGCAGCCTAGATTGAACCAAATCAAAGTGAAGTGTTTCATTTCACTTTTCCCACAGGAAAGTTAAAGAAATATTTACACAGAAAAAATCAATTTCTTGGAACCTGAATTTTATGTTAGAAAGTCATTTTGACAGAAATTTCCAGACCAGTTCTAGATATGCGCTTCCTGTTCTTCAGGACCGTGGCCAGTCTCTAAGGGACCCTATACACATGCAGGGAGTTTGCTCTGATGCACTGTAATTACAGTGTATCAGAGCAGACTTGATTAATGAAGTCTGCTAGAGTGTGGTTATTACTGTGCTCCAGCAGACTCCAGTGTCATGTGTATTAGCGTCCCCACACTAAAAAACGCCAGTGGGGCGCTTTAAACTAAAACTTGTTCAACAAGCTTTAGTTCAAAGTGCCCTGCCACCATTTTTCACCCTGGGGACGCTGATACATGTGATGTTCCACATGCTTTAATTAGTGTGGCTCTCAGAGCTGCGCTAATTAAAATTCCCTCCCCCTACCTCCCAGAGCACATCTATAAATGCCCAAATAGCTTGAATTTAGGAAGAAACTTTTGCTATAGATACTCTACATTGTTCCTAATGGGATTTCCTCTGTCTTCCTTTCAAGTGACCAGTACTGGGTGCTGCAAGAGACAGGTTACTGGATTACTTCAGTCACTGGGCTGAAACAAATTGGAAACTGCTTTGTTCCCAATGTTACTACAGTTTATCTTCTGGGAAAAACTGCCTATCACTATGTCCTGATGTTGTACTACAATGCCACAAGAAGCATGGGATTGTAAGAAATGTTGCTGGTCAGTCTCTAGGGATTTTCAGTCAGACATTTTAATACACTGAAAAACCGACTAAAAGGAAGCTGGATCCCTATGTTGAAATCAGGATGATCCCACAGTAAACCAGGATGTATGGTGAACCCAGTTCAAACGAAACCATTTATGGTCAGGAGCCTGGCAAACAGCATTTGAAGCCATGTAGCAAAAACAAAGCAGAGCCAGACGGCACATATTTCCTTTGCTTTGAAAGGAAAAACACAAAGTTAAAGGATTTAAACCTTTTTATTATTTTTTTAAAAAGGAATTAAAACAAAAATTCACATCTGGAATGACAACTTCTAACCCTAGCCCCCACCCCCAAAATTAATCAGGGCTTGTAATGGAAATGCTGACAGACTCATAACTCCAACCTTTCAAACACAGCACTGGTTTTAAGCTGCTACTAAAGCCCTCTAAGAAGTGGCATTCAAGTGACATCATTTTAAAAGCATTACTACAGAGACACACAAACAATTGCATGGAGGCACAAGGCAATAGCCGTAAAGGAACTAAGAAATACAAAGTATGTAACAAGCTGATGCTCCAGTCAGTCCTAGCATGACATGATGTGCATTTTGTCTGTGACATCCTAGGGTACTAGGATGGAGACTTTGGGTCCCTCTGTAGGTGGCAAGGCCTGGGATGCAGTGGAAAGGCTACATTTCACCTGCTCAAAGGGGAAGGGAGCTGGAACTCACAAAGCCTGCATGCGCCTTGGTTTCATGACGTAGTTTCTGCACGAGATTATCTGCATGCAGGTATATTGAGGGCATGACCTACAAGCCTGTGAATAGCAGAGATACATTGACTCAAGCGCCTTCAGAAAGGATGCATAGACATCTGTTCCCAGAAACAAACAGGAACAGTGACAATGATGCTGACACTTCCACAAGGTTTGGTATTGGCTGCTGTCTGCTACTATGAGTACCCACTTTGTAGCCCCATGATGCGGGAGAAGGTTCTGTCTCCTCAAATCCCTGTGTAGTTCCCATTGACAGGTCCGTTTTACTTCAGCATTGCTCAGGGGATAAGGAGTTGTCCTAGGAGATGGATGCAGAGGTTGAAGGGGCCATAAGCATTAGGTAGAGTGGAATTGTTTGCAGAGGGGTAGAACGAGGAGGGATGTGAAAGTTGGCAAAGTAAAAAAAATAGCGCAATAAAACTGACAGCAGGTCTCCATGCCTGCAAAGATACCTCCCATGCCAAATGGTGGATGCATTGTTTCTGCAAAGGAAAGCTCCTCAGATTGGGCTTTGCCTTCCCTGTTTATAGCTGGGCTGGTGTAGGAACAGGGTGTAGAGGAGGGAGGCCATTTCCCTATGCTGGCCCCATTTCTGCCCTGGTAAGTTTGAGGCTGCCTGGTCTGTGCAGTTGATGTGACTGTCTCTAGAGGCTACAGGTCAGGGCACAGATCTACCTTGACCACACCTACTCCCATAAAACGAGTCTGCTGCAAAAAAGGTTTATTTTCACTACATGAAATTTATCAGCTCGCTATCAGGTGTGCCTATTTTTTGCTGATCCCTGGGGACCGACAGACCAGCCTGCTGGATTCCAGGCCCTGAGAGCCTTTTGGCATCGTTGGCTTGACTAATGTATTTGAATGGGAGTTACAGGGTCAGCCACGGAAGGCTTCATCGGGAAAGCAAAACAAGTACGTTTCAGTGTCTCGATGGGTTGTGAATGCAGGGCTTAGGTCCAGGTGAGTTGCTCAGGGAGTTTCCAGGGAATAGCTGCCAGATTGGCACAATAGACAGACAAGTTCCAAAGTGGTGGGGTGAGCCTGGAAATTGGCCCTGAATAATGGGATGCTGGTGTCTTCTGCCATCCTGCTTGGTTACCCTCTGCTGCTCAACAAATAAACTGAC
Source organism: Gavialis gangeticus (assembly GCF_001723915.1). NCBI lineage: Eukaryota > Metazoa > Chordata > Crocodylia > Gavialidae > Gavialis > Gavialis gangeticus. Next base: position 2,292,841 of record NW_017729029.1, read on the forward strand.
CACAGTGCTCTGGAGCTAAAAGCCCCTTCCCCCTACCAGTGTCCCTGATCATCAGGACCCATCTCTCTTTCATCCATTAGTCTGTTCACATCACTCTTGTGACACCTGTGGCCCAAAACTCTAGGCAGTCTTGAGGGTCTGTTGTGCTTATAGTGAGAGGGATGTGTCCAGGGGAGTAATGTGTGGCAGAAGCTGAAGTGAAACTTCAGAGCATCACTTGGTCCAAGTCAAGAAGGTTTGAGAGCCGCTCTCATCTGGAATGAATGCATCAAGCCCTGGGTGACAGTCAAGGAGGAACATGAGATTCCCGCTCCCTCTCCCAGTGCTATTTCGGCTCTGCAAGGCTCACAGGAGCAGGCTGTGGCTCCAAGGCTCCCAGGGAGCAGAGCTACCGAGGAAGGAGGAGCCATGTTTACAATTCACTTGGATTTGCTGAACCACCTTTTCAAGTGGAATCGACATTTCAGTATAAATCTCTTCAGCCAGGCTCCTCCTTGGATTGATGGAGGCTCAGGAGAAGGGAGCTTGGACTCTTTCTATTCAGGGCCTGATAAGGACACTCCCCTTCCCTCCCCCTCACAGATTAGAGCTGATTTTTATACCATTGATTCATTTGACTTTAGAGGCCACTGACAGGACATAGGTCCGACTTGACCATGCCTACTCCCATCCCCAATCTGCCTCCTATCTCTTCTGACCTGCCCTCAGCCTAACCCAAAATGTCCCCTGTGCCTAAGGCCAGTGCAAGACTGATGAAGGTGGCTACATGCCTTGGTGTTCCCTCTGCACTATCTTAGCTGGTATGAAGGGGAAGCAGGCCAGTAATGATGAAGGCCCAGTATTTGTATTCCACATGTGTATATTTGGTTATTTCCTATTTACAAGAATGTTTTGTTTTCCAGCCTCTTTGACCTGTTGAATATTTTATGGCAGAACATTGAGCAAACGTGATGAGCCCTGGATGCAAAGATAAGGGCTGGCAAATAAAATGAAATAGCTGGAAGGGGCTGCTTGGACATCATAGGAGGCAGCCTGGGAATGGGAGGAAGCAGGGAGTGGGGAATGGTCTCTTCTGTTAACAAAGGGCAGGATCTCCCAATGTGAAGTCAAAGAGTCATGGAGTGTGAAGAGAGGAATCGTTTCAACGTAACTAAATGCCTGATTCAGATACTCAGCATGAACTGTGGTTAGCATCTCCAACACACCCAGTGACTGCTACATGCTGATTGGCAGAAGCCAGTAGCTTACTGTCAACTGTATCTACTGAGCTCAGAAACGTGCTCTGCACTAGAGGAAATAGTTTAGTTCATTCTGCTTGGAAAGCAACTTTGTGACCTAACCAAAACTCTCCTGTTTTCAGTAAGAGAGTTTCTGGGTAGCAGCAGCAAAACTATAAACGTTAAAAGGCTGTTGGCTGTGGCAGGCAAGGAGGATTAGATATCATGGCCAATAAACCTGAGCCAGAGCAACTCCCAGAGCTGGACTTTGGGGCCAAGACTCTTGGGTCTGGCCAAATGCCTCTTAGCTCAGAACTCGATGGAAGGGAAGCAATGATGTCTGCAGGTCCATTTGTTCCACCCAGTCCAGAAGGGACCCCCGCAAGTTAGAGGAGTCTCAGAGCTGCTCTAATTGACACTGGTTCATAAGAATCCCCTATTAGTCATTATGGGGCTGGAGATCATGAACTTGGCTCACGTGTCTCTTGCCTTCCACATGCACAGTGTCAGTGTTGTCAGGAACTGTGCTGAGATGATGTTGGCTGGGGAAAGAGCTGGTCAAATTTTGTCAAAACACTTTTCAACTGAATGAAAGGTTTCACAGAACAAGTTCTTTTTGGCAGAAGCTTTCCAAGTTTCTAAGAAAGGAAAGAAACTAGAACAACTCTTTTTTCTGTAAAAATGGTAGACTTCAGTAAGAACTAAACTAAACCTGATATCCTGACATTCCCTCCCCCCCTTTTCAGTGAGAAAGTGAAAATATGGTGGTAGGTCATTTTTAAAAAAGAAAAGTTTTCCAGGAATTCCAATGAAAAATCATTAACCTTTTTGATAAACTTCAGCTGCAGACAGAATCGTCTAGATTTTATATAGAGGGATGAACTAACTAGAGCCAGTCAGCAAATCTGCCTCACGTACTCATCCCTGGTGAGGAGATGTTCTAGCTCCGGGCCATTAAACTGAAGATTGGAAGGTCCCATTTGCTCCAGAGACAATGCAGAATCCAAGACACTGATTCTTAGTTATCTCACATTTTCCTCCCTTCCTCTCATGTGCTCGTCTGTCAACCAGAGAAATGGTGTCTTCTGCAGTTTAGAAATGTTGATGCTTTAGCAGATCCGCTACAACGACTCATCAAATCAAAGAGCTTGCTTTCATTTGGTTTCTATTATTAATTTGAAAAATCTCTCTTTGATAATGGGACTCCAGGGTGCAGACACTGTTATAATTAGTTCTTTGCTGTTATTAATTAGGGATTCCTCCATGTAGAAAGCAAAGGGAGCGCGAAGGCCTCGTATCCTTCAGGACAGCTTGTGGCTTGCGCAGTGGCTGGAGGACTGCGCTGTATATTCGGGAGTGGTTTCAGAGGGCTGATAGGGTAGTCTCACAGAAACATGACTGACACACTCCCTTTTGAGCAGATGAAAGTGCTGCAGAAGGAAATGCAAGGAGCTGAGAAGTGAGGAAGTCAGGAAAGAGCTTCTTGTTTCTTTCAAGTGGCTTCTGCCAGCCAAACCCAGAGTGGCACTGACAGGCTGTGACTGAGAAAAGGTTTTTGCATTGCATGCTGCCCCAGTTATAGCTGCAAACACACGACATGCAGACATACGCAGCTGGGCTCAAACATGCAGCCTGCTAAAGTTTCCCAAATTGCACTGTACTTCATTATGGGACTAAACACTGTAATATCTGCACAAGCATTTCAGAGGTGTAAATGCCAAAGAGGTGGAAGAAACTTCCTTCCTCACTGAGAAAGCAAACAAAACAGTGGAAATATTTAAAACCAAGGTGGTAGCATAGGTAGTATGGAAGCGTCCTGCTGGAGCCAGAGGGTTTAGGGACTCAGTGGAACATAAGAGGTCCTTTTCCCTAACTTTTCTGCCTCTCGTGCTATGAACTGGAGAGCAGAGCAGTGGGGGGTGATGAGGAAAGGGGATCCTACATGTGAAAGCCTCACAGTGACCAAGCATTCATTTAAGAGTCTCTACATTTATTTTTGCTCTGAGTGCTTTGTACAGCCCCCCATCAGAAGCTTGGAAGTAACCTCTCTCAGCCCCCTCCTGGTTTTGACCTTTTCCATTCAGCAAAGCCTGGCTGATTTATTTCCCTCCATGTGTTTCTTACTGAGCAGAGGTGCGTGAGGCTCCATTTCCTCCCAGCAGGCTGAAGTGAGGTATGCTATGTGCAGCCCAGCTCCTCAGGGCCCTTTAACTCCTTGCAGAGTTATATTCTCCAACTTGCCCAACTGAGTGAGCTGGTCTAAGAAAAAGGGAGAGTGTGTTTAAGTATCTTGAATGGGAGAGTGTGGTTTTGGGGGCTGAGAACGCTGTCTACACACTTGCAGTACCAGGCCAACCATTCAGATCCAGACTGTCAGTACCTATGGTAAACTGTTTCTACAAAGGAGCTCCTTGATGGGTCTTGGTCCAGTTTCTGATATAACTTAGCACCACAAGAACCACTGCCATGACTGGCTTTTATATCTCATCTAGGTGGCAGTCTCAGCAGGAGCCTAGGAACTAAATGGACAAAGGAGATTGAAATATGGTTCTGTCCCTTCAACGATCTGTACTGACAGAAGGAGAAATGGAGGGTAGGGTGCCTGTACTGCCTACTCCTATGCACTGTTAGCACCGGCTAAATCCATGGAGAAGACAAGCTGGCTCCTTTTGCCAGTACTACAATACATTCTCTGAAGTAAGATAAGCAGTCGTGTATCTGGCCATTTACCTGCGAGCCAAGAGTAACTCTGGGAATCCAGCGCACTAATAGCTAGGGATGATAGCTCCAGCACTTTTCCCCACTGGGGCAGAACTAGTGAAGAAGGAAACAGTTTGTTCTTGTATAAGCCAGTTCCCATGGGCTTCCCTTCCAGTGGTATAGGGGTGGCCAAGGTCCACAAGACAGTCCTGGCCCAGTGCATTTTTTCTTTTTCCTTCTCCTCTCACCCTGGTGTCTGTGTGCTTTTGTTCTCCATTGTGCCCCTATGGTGCTCCCTGAATGCTGATGAGACTACATTGAGACCAACCTCAGGAAAATCCTTCTTGAGCAATTTTGCATGCCTGACATGAAGAGTCACCCTGCCTTTTTGGTATCCCTGGCAGGTAGCTGCAGTGAGGAATTTGGCAGCTGATATATCCCTTTGCTGTTCTTTGACCTTCCTGGTCCAGAATCCAAGTCTTTTATTTTACAGTTAGAATCTGTCCACAGCTGAGCATGTCCCCAGGAACCATCAAAGGAGGCTTGTACAAGATGCCCATATCACTTCCTATTTTTAGTTACAAGACAGTTACAGTCAGACAATTCCTTTATAAACTGTCTAGATTCTTTAGAGGCCCAGGGAAACTGACTGTGAGAAGTGTGTGCAGTGTATACATGGGTTGTGTGTGACTGAGTGAGTACAGTTTGCAATTCATTAACTTCTTATTGTCACAATAGATTAAAAAGAGACAGAAATACTGAGAGAGGTGGGAACAAAGTGTCCAGGAGGGCAGGATTTGTGCTGTTGGGGGTTTTATCCCCCTGTACCCGGTTGGCTCCTCATTTAGTGTCAGGTTGCTTTGGACTGTTCTTCCACCTGTTACATTCACCTTCTGCATGTCTCTTGTATGCATGACATTCCCCTTGCATACAGTGCACCCATGCACGCAATTTTGCACACCTGACAGGCATACACCTTATAGCTACTTGTCTTTCACACATGCATATTATTCCCTCACACATCCTCTGCATTATTCTCTCTTTGTATCCTCTCTCCACAAACACACTACACCCACCGTATTCCCTAACACACTCACACTTCATATCATTCCACCACCCTACATATACATGGACACATACATATTATATCCTCTTTCTGTATACTTATTATATCTTTCCCTTCCTCACAAGCATTATACCACCCCTCTGCTCTTCACTAATGCTGACCCTTCACTCACTTATTCTGTCATTCCCACATAGGCACAAACATTATTCCCACCCTCTCATCCTCTCACTCTACTTCTTGCACACACAGAGCAAAGACTGTTCTATGGAAGCCTTAGGTCAGATAGCATCTGCCTCCCCATCTGAACCTCCCTGCCTTTCAGCGTGTGGCTATAATCTCTTCTTGTGTTGGGCCTTTCAGGAAATCCACCCGAGCGGAGCTCTGAGCATGCTCACTAAACAAAACCTGACATGTTCTTTTCCTGCAAAGTTTTTGGTCCCATGCAATTGTTTAAACTTGGGTAGCATTAATGTACAAGCTGTAAAAATAAAACTCGATGCCAAGAGACCCATCTAACACGTCTTTGAACTTTATGTCAGCCTCCTGGCAGATGTAGGTCTCTCTCCACTGTTTCTCTGGGACTGCTTAATCCTCTTGGTGACTGAGCCGGCTTTTGTGCCTCTGGGAAGCCCCGGAGTGAGGGAAAATGAAAGAGGGCAGGTAAGACAGGGAAACCAGGGCAAGAACTGCTGCCTCAGGATGACTGTTGTTAATAGTGTGGAATTTGCTTCTGGTGTCATGGTGTGAGAATGGGATGAATCCACAAGGATGTTGAAACACCTCCTGCTGGAAGAGCAAATGGGAGATGTTAAAGGAAATGAGAATGGACATAAATTAAGCTAATTCCTTCCTTCCATGTGCTGCTGAAACAGCTTCTTTACCCCTAGCTCCATTTCACCCAAAGAACCTTGTCTGCCTAAGGACCATTTAGACACCTAATAAGTGGAAAAGGATCAGGTCCATTGCCAATAGCCTGCTTGATCGCTTTGCTCTTCTACTGGTTCCCCTTCTGCCTCCCTTCATCCATCTGTCCTTTCATACAGGGAGAGGGAACTGTTCCTCTTGGTGTTTGAACAGCACCTACTCCACTTGGGGAGCTTCTGCAGTATACAAAGATATTACTACTAATTAACTGGAATAACTGGGAGTCCCTAAATCCAGTCACCAGAGGGAAGGGTTCTGAGGGAAACAGGTTTGCGGGTATGTAGTTGGAGGCCTGCATCTAGTCCAGAGGTTTTCAAACTGTGGGGTGCACCTCCTGGGGGCGGGGGGTGAACAAGTGTTGGGGGGGCCATGCAGGGGTTGTGGGCAAGAAGTTTGCAAGGACCTGGCACAGCTGCAGCCTCGTGGGGGGATGCAGGGGTGGACAGCTCCAGGCAGGCTCCACAAGCAGGCTATTGCACCTCTGGGAGCCCGGCATGGGGGGCATGCAGCCCAGAGCTGCAGCAAGGCCAAGACAGGAGGTGCTGTGTGTGGAGCCTGCCCCACCAAGCTGGAGCAGCTGCTAGGATGAGGGGTGCCCTGTGCTTGGCTGCACTGCTCCTCTGGGGTGAGGGGGACAAGGGAGGGGTTGGGTGGTGCAAAGAAAATTGTAACACAAAGTGGGATTCAGCTCAAAAAGGTTGAAAACCGCTGATCTAGTCTGACTGAACATGCAGCACATGTATCACTGCTTGGCATGCTTAGGTGAAGGTCCAGAGTTGAGTGCTATGGGTGTCATGGGACATGTTTGAGGAGAGCCTGTATTTATGCCCTACTGGACACATCTAGGGAAATACTGGCTAGTGCAGCTGGCAAATGCAGTTCTGCCCAATGCAGCCAGAGAAAACAAAGTCATAATATGAAAAGAAATCCCCAGAGTCTGATATGGGCTCAAGGATTTAGTGCTTTATTTCTTATACACTCTGCAAAACTGTGAGGCTCTGGCAAAACAGTCCTGGTCATGAAATCTCAGCAAGGTAATGGCATCACCCAGGATTGCGGGGGAGCCCCTGGAGGAAACACCATGCAGCACTTCTCAACATGCAATATAGCCAACAGCCAGCTCCACGCAGCCACCTCCCCCAAGCGGGGAGCCCGTCAGAGAGAGGAGCTGAAAATAGAAAGCTCTATTGTTTTCCCACCTGTCCGAGTTACAAAGGGCCAAATGGATTTTCATGAAATGTTATTAAAAAATGAAAAGGGTTTGGCTTCCGGGCTGAGGCCTTGTTTGCCAATTCAGCCCCAGGCAAAGTTTTATGACTAAGTATATAATAAAACCCTTTGAAAGAGGGGCTTATAATAGAAGCCTCCACAGACCCCTCTCCTCTCAAGAGCAGCACATGGTAGTGCTATAATACAGGGGGATTGCAATGCATTCATATCCTGTCTGCTCTGTCCTCTCCAGAAGGTATTTTTCCATGACAGGGACATAATTAACCTCTAGACAGACTCACTGTTCCCTGCATGATTACAGCACTCACTTGACTGACACTCTGTTGCTAAAAGGTGTCATGATCAACTGCTGTGAAACACAATGATAGCTCCTCTCTTAAAGGGGAAGGCTTACAACAACACGGGAGGGAAGGCACCTGTTGGAGAGAGCTACAAAGAGCTGAGGATAGGACCAGTGAGGCAGGCCTAATGGGGTCTGCTGCACTCTCCATACACATAGGGGTGGGCATGCCAGTGATGTTAATGAGTTACAATATACCTCTGGTGAGTGGACGATGGCTTTTTGTTAAGGGGGTACGTGCCAATAATGTCCTAGCGTGGCTTAGTACATCTCTATACTCTGCAATGCTAGTTCTTTGTCCTCATCCTTTGTCAATCCTGACAGTCTCCAAATTGGTTCAGCCTTGGGTCTCCCCATAGCTCTCCAGATGCACCTCATACCAGACTTGTGATGCCTACTGCTATTTGGGATTACTGGGGCTTCTGCACTGCTCTGATTTTGTCTTGATCCTGCCATGCTATTCCACTCATGTCCCTTGCTCCCCCAGCTCTGCCTGGATTCATGAGGACCAAAAGCCTTCTCAGAGCCCTAAGTGGGGGTGAGAGGAAAAGGCACATTTCCCCACAGTGCCTAATGACCCCAGAGACACCATGAATGAAACATATCATACATACATGAAGAGTAGATGTTCCATGCTGACCTTCAATGGCTGGTTAAGGAATGCATTACTCTGTGCTGCTCACAAGAGACACCACACATCACATACCTGTGTGTGTATAAGCCTCTGAAGAGGTTAATATGCATACATGTCTAAATGTCCCAAAGGTGTAAACACTGAATGGCTTGGGGAGGTCCCTGAACAATAGCATGGATGAAAACCAGTGGGGGAAAAAAAATGTGATTTTTTTTTCAAGTTTTGTCATTGAATAATTATTTGCAAATAATTGCTCCATTATTAAACCAACTCTCATTACGAGCAAGGAGAAGAAATTAAATATTTTGAATGAACAATGAAAAATATAATGGAGTAGTAAAATAGATTAGACTTCAGAATAACATCTCAAGGGAAGTGGTGGAAACCCCAAACCATTTAGATATAGACTGGGAAAAGCCCTGGAGGTTGTTGCACAGAAAATGGGTCTGCTCTGGCCCTTGGAGGATAGACTAGCAGATATAAAAGGCCTTTTACATATCTCCCTATAGCATTCCAGTGGTGGAATGAAAAGCAAATTTCATATTTTCCCTTCCTGCACACTTTGCTCATCTAGAATAAATTCTTGTGCACACTTCTTTCTCAATCGCGCTTTAAATTGGCATTTAACAAGATCACTAAAGCAAAGTAATGAGACATCACTTCAGTGCTGCAAACACCAATCTGCAGTTAAAAAGTGTGCGTGTCAATTGATGGCTTTGTTTCCACAGTTGTCTTGTTATATGTCAATCACATGGCTAAGCAAGCCTTTCAAACAGATAGATATAAGTGTGAAGGATGTAAGCGTAAGTGAGTGGGTTATGTATGTTATTTGGAGTTAATTGCAGATTAAGGAAGACAGAAGTGGAAAGCTGGACAGCAAGTCCTGGAGTGAAGTCTGTTGGAAAGATAGGAAACAAAACTAACAGGCATGTCATTGTGTTGTGGAGCCTGACAAGGATTTTGGAACAACTGAACCAGATATTCCATCCCAGGTTTTACACAAGATGCACTGCATGTTGGATTGGGTTTTGAGGAATTTTTGTGAGTTCTTCTGCAATTTCCAGCCTTGGTAGTTGGAGTAAACCTGCTGGTTCTTGACCCTGGCACTTAGGGCTCCTACAGATGTGCTGGGATCCTGCTCTGATGCATTGGAAATCCAGTGCGTCGGAGCAGATTCAATTAATCGAGTCTGCTGGAGCATGTAAATTGATGTGCTTTGGCAGCCTTCCACATCATGTGTATCAGCTTCCCCATGCATCCCTAAGCTGAAAAAAATGGCAGCAGGGTGCTTTGAAATGAAACATGTTCGATGAGTTTTATTTCAAAGCCCCAACTGCCATTTTTTCAGTGCAGGGACGCTGATACACATGACACTCAGGCACTTTTAATTAGCACGGCTCGCTAATTAAAGCACTCAGTGCTGAATTGCCGAGCATATGTAGAAATGCCCTTAGTTCTAGTGAACTAATCCTATGCTCCCCAGCAATTGGATAAAGAGCAGTGTGCAAAAGCAATGGAGAGCATCGGATGCTCTCCTGCAACTAGGATGCTCTTACTACAAGTAAAATGAGGTGGAAATAGGCTGCACGGATTTCAGGCAGAGACTGATGAGAAGAAAAGCAAAAGCTGATACAGGAGATGCTATTGGGAAGGAATCCCAAATGATAATGTTTGCAGAAGCTACATGGAGACCTTTGACCCTCTTTTTAGTGGCCATGGGGCATGATGGAGAGGATGATACTATATCATCTTTTGTATTCATGTCACCTTTTAACAGATGTTCTTCTAGCAATGAAATGAAGCAGCACTGTAGCAAATTCTGGTGGTGTTTTTGGGAGGTGAAGGTGGCTGACAAAGTCAGGTGGTGGACAAAGTAAGACCACAGGAGGCAGGTCAGCCCCATGGAAGGGTTTCAGTTCCTCACTCTTACAGTCTCTGTTTCTATGAATCTTTGGGTGAAGTTACACTTAGACCATACTAAAGGCACTTAAAATGTAAGCATCCTCACACTGAAGTTCATTAACTCATGCTTAGTGCCCTCTGAGATGCTCAAAGTTAGGACACTTCAGGCAAGGTTTAACTCTAGGCCATGCTACCTAGCTTGTGTGAGGGTATCTTAAATCTGCCCCACAGAGATAAAAAAAGAAATTTGCGGTCCTTCAGCATCTCAGGATGCACTGCTCCCAGCCCCTCCCTTGCCCCCTGCCCCTCTTCAGACCAGGGATAGAGAGTTCAGGTATCCTGGCTCCTAGCTGCACCCCTGCTCTCCAGTCCTGTAGTGGCAAGTCAGAGCTGTGTAAGTAAGAAATGGTATTAACACACAACTGCTCCCAACTCAGTCTAATTTTAATACCACTTAACATACTATGAATTTAGTATGGTCTACATATAACATGTATCTTCACCTTTTGATTTGTGACCTGGGCAGACCAGACTGAGATTACTCATGTGCTGATGAACTCAGTTCTTACACTAGTATCCTAAAGGTACTTCTGAAGTGGACATGGGCTTTGCAAGAACAGAAAAGATCATTTGTAAACTGGATCACACCCAGGGTGCACTTACATATGCATATTATTACAATGATATACACACTGGTACTTATTGTGCTAGAGTTTATTGCTCCCAGGTGCTGTGTGTACACGTGTGCCTGGAACCACAGCACATAGAGCTAGGTCAGAGCATCCCTGACTAGCAGGGGGTGTGGTGGTGTCAGCCTGCCAGCCTGGGCTGCTCTGAGCTGGCTCAACGTGTTGGTAAGGGGCTGGCTGGGGCATGAGGGTGCTTCAGTGTGGGGCTAGTTAGCAGGCAGCCCTGCACTGAAGCACCCTCATGCCCCAGCTGGGTCAACATCTTCATGTGCACTACTACAGAGTAAAAAACTTTGCAGTAGGATAGTACTCATATGAACAAGTACTACCCTGCTACAGAGTTTATTAGTTTACTCCAGCCTAACAGCTCTGCACATATAGATGCTGAGATGTTTATTGCAGAGTTAATTAGTCAACTCTGCAGTACACATCACATGTAGACATGCTCCCAGACTGTGACAATCCTTTGCCAATCCTCCATCTACTCCTCTCACCCACCAGGTGCCTGTGAGAGGCTCATTGTTATAAGAATGATGCATGGGTGCAAGGTTTTTCAATGCATCATGTTGATTAGTATGTGCTTTTTTAATGTCATATATGGGAAGAGTGTGTGGGGGGGGTAGCACTTTTAATAAGTCTCCTTGAAAAATCAGTTATATTGACCAGAACAAGCCCAGCACCTCCCTCCAAGAATCCTTAAATGTATGCCTGTCCTACATTTCCCAGTTTGCAAACTGAATCACTGCGGTTTCTACCATCTTCTCCCTCTCTTTTATCATCTTAGAAAGAGAAGTGCAGAAGGACCTAGGGTCTTCCCTTAACCACCAACACTGTTCTTCCTGAAGCTTCAGGATGTGGCAAGAAGACATGACCTTTCCATACTCATCCCTGGGACAGCAGGAACTGAAAGGCCTGTGCTATCACCACAGGCTTTCTTTGAAAGAATATCTTGTCCCTCTTGCTGAGTGAGGTTTCAGTGTGGAGCCACGTGGGGGCAGTGGCACCTCATGAATGGTTCAGGGATGCTTTCTGAGTCAAGCAAGCATCCAGGTCCTCCTGAATTTGTGGTCTCATTAAGCTCTCTCCCCCTCCCTACCTCCCCCCACACACCCGACCAAACATCCACATGCTCATTTCCGCTTGGAAACCCCTCTAATCCTTTTATTATAAGGTCAGAACTCTGCTTCCAGTAACAAATATGTTTCATTTTTAATTTTCCCACCGTCGCCTCCCCCTTCCCCTCCCCCTCTTTGGGACGAGGGTTATGACTCCCGTTAGACTAATCTGATTATGGAACTACTTCTTCCTCTGTGGACTTTTCCTCCTTCTGTCTCTTCCCTGAACTGTCTCAGGCAGGTTTCCTCCTCCCTGTCTTTTTCACATCCTCATTGCTGATCGGTTCTTGCTAGTTTCTCTTAAGGAGGCAGAGCTTGAGGCTAAGTGGGGTAAGCAAATACATACTAGACAGCTTTATCCCATTCCTATGAGGACAAAGCACTAGTGGCTACGGAAGAAGGATACGTTTTCCTGCTCTTCTTACCCCTAAGGCAGGGTGCCTGGACCAGTCCAAGTGGGATGAGCCTCACTCTGTAGAGGCAATGAGTAAATCAGGATTATGGAGCAGTGCTTCCTCTAAATGCTACTCGGTGCATCTACATCAGACACTTACTGCACAGTAACCTAATAACATTGAGCAGTAGTGTGCTGGTCAAAAACATGTTAATAAGCTACTGAACAGTGTTATTCGGCTACTGTGCAGTAACCATTACAACCCCCCCTCACCCCCCCCACTCCCGGTGCACTGGCACTACTGCACAGTAAATGTAGTTACTGCACATTCAGGTAGTATTTCATTAAGTAAGTACTAGACTAAATGTGCAATAACTATGATGCCTTAATGAATGTGTAGATGCGCCCAGTTACAAGCAGAGATGAGCTCCACATACAACCCTCAGATCTAAGTACCCTTTCCTTGAAGTGACGGGGTGGTGGAAAACTGGATTTGAGATTTTGCTAATTCTTCTGAGTGCAGCTGGCTATGGACAGCCTAGGCTAAGGAGCTAGGCTGGGGCAAGTGAGTTGTCTTTCTCTGGCCATCTAACTCAGCTAGAAAAATCTGCTGTAGGCAGAACTGTGGCTTTCAGCACAGCATTTGGTGTGCATGGCATAAATTTTGGGTGGGGTTAAGGGAGGGCTCTAGTGTGTTTTGGCCATTGACAGAAATATTGCTGAAAAGCCTAACGCAGCCTATCAACTCTCAGGCCTAAAGGGCTCCTATACAAGTGCAGGGAGCTGGCTCTGACTTGCTGCAAATCCAGTGCGTTGGAGCAGACTTGATTAATAAAGTCTGCTGGAGCATGGAAATAAATATGCTGCAGCAGACTCTGGCATCACATGTATTAGTGTCCGGGACAATGATACATGTGATGCTCTGGCACTTTTAATTAAAAAAACTTGCACCCGCCTCCCCACCCCTGCACCTCCTGGAGCACCTGTAAGAATGCCCGAAGAGCCTCTGGCTAACCACTCCTTTCCTCTCAGGAGGCAGGGTCCTTCCTGGACATGACAAGAGAATCAAAATCCCTTTCTATGGAATACGTCATCTTGAAATAGGCCAGTTTTTTCATCCCATACTAGGAGGAAAAGTCAAAATGTGAAGTTGCTTATGGGAAGGGCTGTTTCCAGATGTTTGGAGCAATGCAGTGGAATATTTGGGTTAGTAGTAACTTTTCCTAGAAGGTAAGACTCTTCTAGGAAGGCAGCTGGGTCCTGTCACTTTGATTTTCCTCAAGAAAAATTGACATTTTTGACATTTAAAATTTTTTCTCAAAAAGAAAAACTTTTGCAAGAAAGGCACTTTGCACTTGAGAAGCATCCTAAAAGAAAATTCCCATCTGGTGCTAGTCTTATTACCATCTCTTTTCTTCCCCTCTACAGCCCATGCTCCCACAACTGTCACTCCAACCTGTGTATCCACCCCCTCCCTCTGACCTTTCACATCTTTCTCTGGCTTAGACATACAAAATAATCTATAACAAATAAATTCATAGTGCCCAGCCTCTGGTGTACTGTGCACATGTGGGATTTATTTATTTATTGTAAGGGAACGCAGAAAACTTAAGGTTTGCTGCTAACAATTCACCATGCATTCCCCCCACTTCAAAAGCACATCAACCCAACTTCCTGTTAAGGAGTCTGGAAAATGTAGTGCAAAAGTGATTTCCTGTTTGCAGAAACACTATAATTAGGGCTACGACTAGAAATTATTTCAAATGGTAGGGGCGAGATGATCAAAAGCACCTAATAGATTGAGGAGTGCAGCTTCTATTGCAAGTCAGAGGGGTGGTAAGGTTCGTAAGCCTACTAGGACCATTGGAAAACCTCTCCCTAATTACTTGTATTATTGCATTGCATCCCTTGATCCCTTCATTGCCTTGTCCACTCCCTTTGCATCAGTCCCCCGCCACAACTTTAGAGGAGCTGTGTGGCTGAAAAGTGATATTGGAATCTGTGTGGATCTGTGCAGACTCCTGAAAACCTGCACAGCAAAACCCTGTGTGCGTGGTACTTTGGTGTGCCAACAGACTAAAGTACCAGGTGCCATTTTAGTGGCTGCCTGCACGTTAGTGAAAGTCTCCTGAGACCTAGAAATGAACTTGATTCAATAGAAGACAACATCTATGATAAACTAGAGAGAGATTAATGTTCAAGATGAATTATAATCCAAGCAACTTCTGTTCACCCTCTGTGTTTGAGACAGATCTTGTGCTATACAATGTCAATAGATGCATGTGGAATCGCTAGATCTGTTTGCCTAAGAGCCACAAGTGATTTCATGCATGTGTGCAATCCATTGAAACAAACATCCGAGTCAAATGGACATTCTTTCTCTGCATGATATAGCTAGACCCTGGGGGGATATTTGTGAGATGAAGGTCTCATACATGTTGTCACCTGCATCTAGTTGGTCCTACCTGAGAATTGTTTAAAGTGAAAGGGCACATTTTGACGACAAAACAGATATTTCCCCAGGACAACACAGGCAGGAGGCAGCATGTTTTGGCCCCACCTCGTCTCCTGTCTGCAGCTGTGTGTGTTAGCACTGGCACAATAAAATCCACTCTGGTAACTGAGCTAGAAGGCAATGGGAATAGAAGAGCATGCAGTAAGTCTCATGGTAGCCCAAGGACTGGAGAATTGTGAGCCTCCATGTTCAGACATTAGAGGTAATATCAATCAAACTTCTTGGAAATGAATCTCGGTCACTCTAATGATTCTTCCTCACCCTCTTATCAGACCCTCTTTTGTTCTTTCCCTGAAATGCACCAAACATCTGCATGGATGTTGATGGTAAATTATATAATAGTATATATTTTTGCAACAATGCTGATTAATAAATGGTTGCAAAAATGGACCTATTAGTTTGGTATGTCTGGATGTTGCCAGCCAGGGTATGGGGTGGGAAGGAGGGGAGGGGGAAAGCTGTATTCAAATGGAGCAGAGCTGAGGGAGGGGGCTCTGGGGTGGGCCTCAGGTAGTCTTGTCGGTCCTCTAAATTTGGTGATAGGAGACTTCTTGGATGAGGAAGGTACACAGGATAAACAAGAGATAGGGGAAAGGCAAAGAGTATAGGTCTCAATGAAACAGCTGTGAGAACCTTCACAAGAATAAATCATTCATGGATGCCTGGTGATTAGCTGCGGTGAGGTCTCTGGGCTTCTCAGAAGACTGGGGAGGTCTGCACAGACACAAACCCAGAAGGATACCAGATCAAAATGAGGAGTATTTGTGCCAGGGATGCTCCCACACCTTGACCTCCTTTTTGATCTTCAGCCCCCGACCAGAGAGCAGCTGGCATGGGGTGGGAAAGATCCACAGATGAGTCAACCCTGGTGGTGTCAGAAGCAGCTGTGTGGACGTGAGGCACAAGGGACTGATTGTATTTGCCAGCTTCCCAGCGTCAGACTGAGCATTTGGAAGTGAGTGTGTGCGTGCGTGTTGCAATTCATACTCCTTAATTTCTCCTCTCCCTTTCTGGCTTACACACACTCAGTATAAAATGGTGACTACAAAGCTTCCAGCCTGAAGCCTGAATGTTGCCTCGTGACTCCATTGGCTCCCATGCTTTGGAACAGCTAGTATACTGGCAGGCTGGCAGCTCCAGCCCCTGGTACAATTCCAGGCTGGCACTTCCATTTGTCAATGCTGTAAATGATTTATTACTAATTCCACAGAGACATCACTGCATAGTCCCAGCAATGAAAGCACGGGTGGAATTTCTGCAAACCCTGCGTACAAAAAAATTCCACAAAACAATGATTATGCTTTCACCAAATTATTGTTTTGGTAGAGTTTGACGTCAGCACCAGGACTGATCACAGCAAGACTCATCATAGAGATCTGCAGTGTGAGTCACAGGAGAATTTCTACAGGTCTCAGCGCAGTTCCTAGGGAAAGTATTAATATCACAAAAGCCATCATCACCATCCTTGGCAGTGGGCTCATCAGAGCGCTGTCGTGGCTGCCTCAGGAAAGAGGCCAGGGACTCAGGGGACCATATTGATCTTTTGCATCATTATTGCCAATCCATTAACTCCTCTGTGGATAAACCGAGGGCCTCAGTATCCAGGTATCCATCTGACACCTTCTAATTGCAGTACATTCACACAAACATACTTTAGGAAATGCAAAAGAAGTGAGTTTACCGTAAGATTTTAAAAGAAGCGAACAGTCATTATCTCTTTATCAAAGGTGTCTGGGGGGACAGCAGTTTTGTTTCACCATAATTTTTGGATTTTCCCAATTTTGAATTGTTCCACACCTAAATTAAAATAAAACCTGCTGTGTGTGTTTGCTAAATGGAGTTACTTGAAAATGTCCATTTGATACATCATAAAAAGTTGCTTCTTCAGTTTGTCTGCCCTTTTTATGTGATTATAGAGCCCTGAAACTCAGAAACCCTTCTCTTGAAAACTAGCGTGGAGGTGCACAATTGGTCCAGCTCCATGAAACATTATGGCTTGGATGAAACAGCATAGTTTGATGAAATTTTGTAAGAAATTTTCCAACCTGGTCTAATTTTTATTGTTAGTTATGTGGAATGACTGAGGAGTGTGGCACATTTGGAAAAGAAAGAAATCTGGGGACAAGATTGTCCCAAAGTTCTTCTCAATTCAATTATTATTATTTACCTTGGCAGCACCTAATAACAGAAGCATTCATGTCACGACCCCTGTCCGGTAATATCTGTGACTTCTGCTAACCCTCCAAAACACAATTTTGACCCTCAGAAGTACTAATTTGGAGAGACAGTAGAAAACATGGAGGGCAAAATGTAAATCCAGTTAAGTCAGTGGGATTGTCCAGTGATTAATTTATCTTTGTAGGTCTCTATACTGGTAAAACAAAAAATGTTTCTCTCTCTTCCAGTTTCTTTTGGTTGGAAGAGCTGTTTGTGAATTCTCATAGACAATCTACATAAAAAATATGTGTCAAACACAGCTCATATGCTTGGGACGCCAGAAATTCCAGCCAGGATCAGACTTGTGAGACCCAGGGCCCTTGTCACATGTTCACCTGTAAGAGCTGCACGTCATTGGAATGTAGTGACCTATTCAAGTTAGGAGATAACCCCCCACCTGAAAAGGAACAATTTTCAATGCCACAAAGGCAATTAACACACACTAAACTGCTTGAACATGCAACTGCTTGTGTTTTAATTTTACTTAGTAAGAGTTAAGCTGAACGTGTGACACCACTCTTAATGAAAATGGCACTTTTCACACCCAGCACACCTCCAACAGCTGCCACGTTCCTGAGGCAACGTTCAAGAGGTGGTATCATAGCAGTGGTGGCAGAAGGAATCCTTCTGTATCTAACTTTTACTTAGTTTGAAAAGTTTGTTGAGTGCTTTGAATCTCTGGATAAAAAGAAATGTCAGTCATCATATATGCTAGTCAACCAGGAGTTATGTGCCATCTAGACCATTCATAAGTCTTCTCATGGTAATATGAAACATCTGAGTCAGCTTCTCAGTGCATTTTTAGAATCAATGAATCCAAGTCCCCAGGCAGATGTAGAGACCCAGATTCATATCTCTTACGTAAGTAGAAATCTAGACTGAAATTATTAACTTCAAAGGAGTTTAGATCTATGCCAGCATGCAACCGAGATGAGAATTTGGCCCAGAGAATATCTGTCAACTGGACAATATAGTGAGGTATAGAGGGTCTGCAGGCATGCAGCCAGCCCTCCCAGTCAGCTTAAGTCTGTATTTCCACACACGAGTGCTATAGGGTGATGCAAACTCCAGTCTCTGCATCACTGTAGCCAGTTACTGTTTCTTTCACAGCATTGTGTCCTCACTTTGGCAGGCATTGATTCTCACTATGTGCCAGCGCTTTTCTCTCTGGACTTGCATTCTCATGGCTCACTGCATACTGAGCTTGGACTGTGTTTTAAGCACAGCCTTCATCAGTCAAGAGAAGAAAAAGGA
>NW_017729029.1:2316037-2324650 GCF_001723915.1 Gavialis gangeticus
GTTTGGAGTACCACCTATTCAAAGCTTCCATGTGTACCATATTACAATATTATTAACACAGAAAAAAATCCCAAATAAAAACCTAAAAATCTGTAACAGAAAGGAGATGAAAAATCATAAAGACTAAGTTGAGTGACCTTTCTTGCTCTTCAGTAGCTCTGCCATGTAAGCTGCAAACTGGCAGCTCCAAGCCACATGATCTAAAGTTCAGAATGCTCAGAGTGTGTGCATGCATGAGCGTGAGTGTGTGCTTACTTGGTCAAGGCATTTTGTACCCTACAGGGGATCAGCTGTGACAAAGAACAATTATAAATAAATGTCTTTCTTTTCACTGTGACCCAAACAGACCCGGTGGTGTTGAGCCGTGCTCAATTATTCACCCCACATTAGACAAAATGGCATATGTGAGCCTGTGCATTTGATTGTGGCAGGGTCAGATGGACGGTGTAAAAATGGTGACACTGATTCAGTCTGAGAGGGTCAAATCGGTCATTGCTTGCTGAGAAGAGGCTAAGCGAGAGAGCTGGTGAATCAGGGAATAAGGTGGAGGAGGCCTTACTTTCTTAGGACGCATACACAGTGCAGGAGGCTATAGCTTGAATACGGCCTGCTCATGCAGAGTACCACGCAGAAGTATCCAGAGAGGTGTGGGGAGGAAAGGGGGGATTAGTTTTCTCTTTAGACATCCTTCCTCACATCCTCCATAATACAGGGATTCCACAATGCATGAGGGGGAAACCTAAACCACAACCTTCTGCCTGGGGATAGGAATCAGGTAGTGTATATGGGTGTGAATTCACTGGAGGAATATTTTATGGTAGGCTTGATTTGAAAAGTGAAAGTTTTGTTCTCGGTTTCATTTCTTGTGTTCATGTCATAGAAGCTGATATCAAAGCTGACCCCAGAGACTGACCTCCTGGCTGACAGCCCCATAGTATAGCCAAGAAAAGATGGAACAGGTGTAGGCATTGACTTCTCTTTTCTCACTTGCATATGGTCCCTACCTGACAGGGTCAGGGCCTCATTGGTATGGACCTGGGGAGCAGTCAGTGAGGAGGTGGCTGGCAGAACTACTTACCACCCAGGGTGTATATGTCCTGTGGATAAACAGAAGACTGTAGACTCCAAAGCAGGCAACTGAGCCTCTTTCAACCATGCCATCAATTTGGGGTGAACTCTCCTCTCCCCAACTTAACCTCATGAAGGGGCGGGAGAAGGGAAGCGAGTGTTTGGAGTTGTTTGGCACAAAAGCGAGTAAGCTGAAGACTCTGTCAAGCTCTGTAAATATTTATCAGATGAATTAGAGCAGGAGTTTGAAATGTTAGACAGCTGAGAAATGAGTGTTTTAATAATTCTCCTGATAAATTAAAACTGGGGCGGAGGGGAACTGTTTGGAAAGCTCAGTATTAGAGGAGCTTGGCTGATTTGGGATGCAGGGATGCAGCTGTTGTTAGGGCTGGGCTTGTGCTTGTTGCTTTGAAGCTGAGCAACAGCTACGTCTCCCAGCCGCCCTGGTGACTCAGTTCTGCAGTGGTCAGGAGCTGCTGTGTAGGTGTTATCATTATCTATATGGAGGGGATGGGCTCCTCCCTGTAATTCAGGGTCCTGAGTCTCACAGTGTCAGCTTTAGAGAGGAACTGCAAAGGTTAAACTGACAGGGCCTGATTCTGATCTCACTTGCACTGATTTGAATTGGGAATTACTCCATAGAAGTCAACAGATTTCCACTGGTATAGGACTATGGTGAGACCAGTATTATGTCTAAACCACAAACACAAAGTCCAGACAGACTGCAAGTGAATCAGAACATCTGGACCAAATTTCTCTCTTTTACATTAATTGAAATCCAGGACAATTAATGGATTTACTTCTGTTTTACATTGGTGTAATGGCCCATTACATACAGACTGAAGAATGACAGGGAAAAGTCAGGCTAGGTCCCAGCATTTGGGCCTAGAATTCATTCTGTATCACAGTTGATGGCATCAAGCCTTCTGTACCCAGTTCATCTCATCTCCCTCTCCATCCCCAATCAAGTATCACCAGGTAGAGAAAATGGAAACAAACAAACTGCACCTACTCTTGCACTGTCCCTTTAAAGCTACTGGGAAACTTGCTTAAGTCAGGATCTGCCAATCTGAGCTACCAGCTTCTGGTGGAGGTAAAATCAAATTCTGGCAGGGGACACATGCTCCCAAAGCCAGAGCGTGGCAGGTGAGTGCAGGAGAAGCTACATACTAAGTATTTTGCTTTCAAATGTATTGGCAAGTTTGAAGCCTGCATGTAGAGTGATTAATTACTGGAGATCTTGGAAGGGGGTTTTAATGCTATTATTTTAAACAAAACTTTTCAGTTCCCCATTAAAGGAGACATCTGGGCACAATGTGGCAGGCAGGGAAGAGGCAGTGTGAGCAGAGATGATCACAAAGAGAAATATATACAGGAAAAAAACCCAGTAACTATGGAGAATTCAATAGACAGTCTCCGACCCCTGTGTCTCACTCACAGACCAATCTTTACAGCTCTTAAGTTTTCCTTAGATGAGCATTTGTCTCTCTTGTCTCAGGTGGTGGTGATTGGTGGAACAGTCTATTGCCTGCTGCTTTTAGGCGAAAGCCATCTGACGGCACAGAGGGGCTCTTGTGGGATTTATATAAAACAACCCCAAGGTTCATTTTATATTTGTGGCGGCAACTCTTCAATGCTGGCTAAGAGCAAGGAAGAAGCACAATAGACAAATAGTTCTTTAATTGTGTAAAAGATCTCAGGATCCTTCAGGATGACAGGAGCTGCCATACGGAAGAGTTTCATTCATGCATTTATGATTGTATTGTGCTGTTCTTATCTTGGCCAAGAGTCAGCAAGTTGGCAGGGCTTGGTCCTTTAAGATGTGGCATGGCCATCAGTCTGATGAGGCCTTTCGGTTTGTGTTCTGTGGGGCACGTTTTGGGCACTGCACTTATCCTGGGCACTGCACTACACTGGTTCTGGGCACTGCACTGGCTTTTGGTGGGTACCAGTTGGTAACAGAGCCCTGCTGCCCTTTGCCCTCCCTACTTCCCTGCAGCTTCCAGGCTAGAATAAATATGATAATAAAGCTTACTAGGGTACTCTCATGGATGGAGTAGTAACAGTAATGACACTGCTGGATCAGTAAGACCAAGAAAATATTGAAGGAATAAACCCTCCTGCCTCAGGTCAGAATCAGCCTCCACCTGGGATAGGGAAGAATAGTCCCCTCCGGGCAAGTTACCCCCTTGACATTCATTATAGGATTTCTTACATTTTTTCTGCATAATCTTATGCTGGACTGAGCACCATCACACACAGGCCACTGGACTTACAGGAGCTCTGGCTTGAGCCAGCATGGCAAAGCCTATATTATCTGAGTGCTGAGGCAAGACGGAGGGTGGCTGAAATGAAGGGATAAAGGAAAGCATTTCTTATTTATTTGTCTTTTAATGCTTTGCCATATCCACCTTTCAGGAAATTCCCGTCTGCCTCTGAGTGGCCAGATTCTTTCTTGGGCTCTGCACACAGGCTCCACATGGATTCATTTTCCTGCCCAGTAATAATAAATCTGTTAGTGAAAGCGTCTGCTGGAGGTGTCTGCTCTTCGATAGAAAAGCCTCCATCGCCTGCACAGGATGTCCGTGTCAACAGCTTGCAAATCCTGCTCCCGCTCTGGCTGAGGAGGGTAAAGGGGCTCAGCTGCATTCCTGTCTGCTTCACACATGAGCTTCATTCTCAGGGGCGGTACAAGAAGGGGGTTTGGGCCTGGGATGCAGAGCCTTTCGCCTCCCTGTTGGGATGTTTATTAATGCACTGTCAGTAGATGGTTTCCTTCAGGGCCGGGAACACTCTCCGTGAACTTCAGCAGCAGCCCAAACTGTGCTGCTCAGGCCTCTGGAAACTTCCAGTGCATCAGTCAGTAGCAGCTTTGGTGACGGCCCTGTGGAAAGCCTCCGGACAGACAGACACATAGATATGCTCATCACATATCAGCGCAGGAAAAGGGAGAAGACCTAGTCCAAATGAAAAGTGAGCGCGAGTACAAACCTGTGCCCTGAATCTCAAAGCACCTAAAGGAAAAGGCACGTCATTTAACACAAATATTACCAACCCCAAGAGTTCAGCAATCATAAGCAAAGCTCTGAAATTCCTGGTCTTAAAAACGTAATACATTTTAAATCTTTTTTTATTTACCAGCTGCTTTTTTTGAGCCTTTGGTGAGTCGTATTTTCAATCTTTGTAATGGTTAGGGCTGGAAACTTGGGGTTTTATTTAACTGAAAGCCAAGAGTCTTACACAATCCCATTACTCCTGGAGCTGGCGCTTTATGACAACTTATGAATATCAGGAGGCCTGTGATAAAATCATGAGAGCTGATAACACCGTTTCCACTTCTTTAATGCAGTGCAGATGGTTCCCCCTACAACCCTATGTCAGCCGAGTAGAAGTACAGTCTGAATGAGGTTAAAAGCAGGAACTGACAATGAAGCAAGTGCTCTTTCTGGGATGGCGCTGTGGGTGGCTTGCTGTAGGGCTGGCAGGCATCTAGAGTGAGAGCTATGAAGGCAATAAAGAATTGGGCTTTAAGACTGTGCTGTCTCACCTCATTCATTCAAATAATGCTGATGCTTCACTAAAGTGATTTTTCATTTTCGTGCTGCTTGTGTGTTTTCAGGTTGCCCCCATGACTGAGACTAGAAGCACTGAGAGACCATGATGCAGCCTGCTCTCATGATACCTCCAGAGCAAGTGCTGGAAATATTTGGGCTACATTTGGCATATGCTGAGTCCCCTTTTTGCACCTTCAGCAGCTGAAAACTCTCCTGACGTGGCAAAGGACATGTTGTTATCCATTGTCCCCTCCAAGCACTGACACACGACTTCCTGTCTAGAGGGATTTGCCAAGCATTGGAGGGGAAGGGGGCACAGGTCGAGTGCGCTGCACTCTTGTGATCTAGGGCCTTTCTGGGTTGCCATAACACAGCCCCAAGAATCAAGAAGATGATTCAAAAAGGCAACAGACAGCTAATATTCCCCTTGCTGTGCCAAGGGTCACTGAATACTGTCCACCCTGTTGAACTCATCAGTCTGTCCTGAAACTCTTAATACAATCGTCTTCCCCTGCCACCTTAGTGATCTTTTTTCCATGCAATGTCTTCTCCCTCCTGCCCTCCCAAGTCATTTCCTTCTTTTAAAAAACACCCCTGCTAAGGATTAGCTTCTCCTAGGTTGTCCACAGAAAGCTGACCATGCAATCCAATCCCTGACCCTTTTCTTCCCTCTGCACTTCCCAGCAGGTTCTCTCTTATCTTCTGGATCTACCTTGTCACCTGGGAGATCTTTTGGAACAAGAGATATTTTTATTTTACTTCATGTATAGCACTGAACAAATGCAACATGACTAATAATAAATATGGGCTCACCCTGTACACTACATAGCACTCATCAAGTTAGGGTAGCTATGAGATGAATGCACAATTCAGGGTTCTCTTTTAACCAACCCCCCAAACATATAAGGCTTTTACTCAAGACTGTTTGGGACAGAGATACTGGATGTATCCTTAAAGATTAAATTAACCTTAGCTCCTCCCTTGCTTCTGGCTCACCTAAGAATCAGAGGGGAGACAGACTGTTTTACCTAACTCCAGTACCTAGGTCATTCTGGAGTTAACCAAAATGGCACCTTGGCCCCATTAGAATGGTTCCAGAGTGGCTGTGGTGGTGGCTAGAAAAGAGAAAGGGTTACAGGTATATGTACCCCTGCTATGCCTCTCCTGTGGAAAAAGAGAGGACTTCAATCCACCAGGCTGTCAATCTAGCACCTTTTGCAATCAGGAAAAGAAGAGAAAAGAAAGAAAAAAGAAATAATATTACAAGAAAGGCCAGTTCCCCTGCTGCGTCCACAGTATGAATCTTGTTGTAAGAGATAGTAAAGTGGTATAACAGGTGTTCTAGGAGATAATAAAATCTCACTATCTAACGCCCTCACTGGTGTGCCTGCGAAAAGATAAGGAGATAGAAGAAGTTGTTTTCTAACAGCCTAAATCAATATTTATTATAATGAAAAGCAGAGATTGATATCAAGAAGGGAGATAATAATAAAAAAAACAAGACTAAACTTATTATTCCTACTTATTCCCCAGGAAAAAAAATCACCAAAAACAGCCTTTGTTGATTTCTTTAGCTCTGTAGAAATAGCTTCCTCTGATATCCTCACTTAGATTTTTTCAGACACCCTGCTGAGGTTTTGATGTTAGACTTTCATCAGGAATATTGAGCATGAAATCTAAACATTATTTCTGGTTTCTGGTGACAGCTGAAGAAGAGAGAATAAGGGACAAGAAGGGACATACATTGGGCCAAGTTGCTAGGAAAGTTGGAGAACCTATTGGGGAGGAGGACAGAAGGATAGGGATGAGGAAGCCCCTCACAGCAGCTATTCACATTAGGGGTTGCTGAACTATTTGAGATAAAAGAAAAAATTGACTCAAACTTCAAGGCTAGGGACAGACATTACACATCAACTGGTTTAAGTGATCAGAAACTGGTTTAAATCTGTAACAGGAACAGATCTTCAGTGCTCATAAATCAGTTTGAAAATGGCAGAAACTGGTTTGAGATAAACCTGGTTGAATGAAGTATCAGATTAGGCTCAAAACAGTTTATGCAATGTCTGTCCCAGACCCCTTGCTGGTTTAAGATAAACCAGACACCCCCAGCATCCCAGCATGCTCTCTGGGCTGAGTGGGGCTCTCTGCTTTCTTAATCGGTTAATAAACATTGAGTTAGGGGTGATAAACCTTCCCTGCTGGGCTGCTTAGGTATGTGGGGAATAATCAGGGCATCCTGCTGGGGCCTGGCCATGCCCCTCTCAGCTCAGCCTGGTGGAAGTCAAGGGAGGGCTGCTCTAGCACCCCCTGGCTCCTAGCCTCAGCTGCTACAGGCATGTCCCTGCATTTCCAGGATGTCTGTCTGGGTTACAAACTGATTTAGGATAGCCAGGTTAGACTAGCATGCAAAGACTGAATCAATTCAGGCTCAGGCTTTTTGAATGTCTGTCCCTAGCTCAAGTGAAATTTAGTGTCATTGTTATGGATATTGTTTGTATCACAGTGACAAAGAGAAGGCAGTGTAGAGGCCAGGAGACTGGGTTCTGTTCCTGGTTTGGTCACTGATCTACCCAAGAGGACCTGAAAGCTTACTTGCCTGCCACTAGATCACATAGATCTCAAGTTTTGTAAAAGGGGGAGAGGCACTACATCAGGGATGGGCAATTATTTGGGCCTGGGGGCCACATAGGGAATTTGAATAAGCTGTCACGGGCTAGATTAGCAACCTTCCCTGCCCCCCCACAACAACTCACCAAAACCCCCTATGGAGTTATGGGCGGGCAGGAGCTGTTCTCAGGAGTGGAATGGGAGGGGCAGGAGAGCCTGGGATCACATGCCCCTGCCCTCTAGAGTGTGGGGGATGTGTGTGTACGTTTGTGTGTGTGCATACGGTGGCAGGAGGGGTGTGCTACCTGGGCACTAGGCCCTGGGAGCCTGCAGAGAGAGAGAGAGAGAGAGAGAGTGAGAGAGAGAGAGAGTGTGTGTGTGTGTGTGTGTGTGTGTGTGCGCGCGCGCGTGCATGCACAGCACAGCTCCCCAGGAAGTGCAGTCCTTGCTGCCCCCGTGGTGCTCTGCATGGGGTCAAGCTCTACCCTCAGCCTGCACCACGCTCCTGCTAGTGCCCACAGCCTGGCTGGGTGCTCCTCCGCACCCCCTGCCTCCAGTTCTAGGATCTGGAGTTGGACCCCTGCGTGCCTGCTGGGAGTAGCTCAGCATGGAGCAGCAGGAGTGAGAGGAGGAGCTCCTGCTGGAGTGGGGTGTAGAGCAGCATCCGCCTGGCTGCAGCCACCTTGGGAACAGTCCATTGGAAGCTGCTCATGCTCTTGCCTCAGCAAACAGGGCTCCAGCTCCAAATCCTGGGAAAGCAGCTAGGAGCTGAAGCCCCTGACTGTGTCTTGCGTAACCCCAGGGGTACCCGTACCACAGGTTGAGAAACTATGATGTAGAGCACCACGAGGGCAGTGTGGACTGTGCAGCAGTCTCCTCACCCACAGCAGGCTCCCAGAGTCCTTGGCCCCCTGCAAAGTGCCCGGGCTCTGGCTTCAGATCTGGCGGGCGGCTGGGAGCTGAAGCCAGGACCTCGTGTGCTGGGGTAGGAGACACCCAACTGAAACTGCTCACTTGATGTGGCACAGTATGGTACAGCAGGGGCAAGATCAAAAGCATAAACTGCTGCTGGAGGTGGGGGGCACAGAGCACCACCTGGCTGCAGCTGCACCAGGAACAGCCCTGGCAGAAGCTGCATGCTGGCAAGGGCCAGTAGGTGCCAATGGGAGCTCAGTGCAGGCTGCCCCAGTGCAAGCGGGCAGGGCAGGGCATAGCCCCATGTGGGGTGCCACAAGGGCAGCTGCAGGCCAGATCCAGTCACTTGAAGAGCCAGATTAGGCCCGCAGGTCATATTTTGCCTACCCCTGCCCTACACCATTGGTGCAACTTGTTTTTCCCATTTGTTCCCTGCTCAGCAAAGCTAGTATACACAAGAGCAGCTATT
>NW_017729029.1:2329650-2396438 GCF_001723915.1 Gavialis gangeticus
GGGCTCTGGCTTCAGATCTGGCGGGCGGCTGGGAGCTGAAGCCAGGACCTCGTGTGCTGGGGTAGGAGACACCCAACTGAAACTGCTCACTTGATGTGGCACAGTATGGTACAGCAGGGGCAAGATCAAAAGCATAAACTGCTGCTGGAGGTGGGGGGCACAGAGCACCACCTGGCTGCAGCTGCACCAGGAACAGCCCTGGCAGAAGCTGCATGCTGGCAAGGGCCAGTAGGTGCCAATGGGAGCTCAGTGCAGGCTGCCCCAGTGCAAGCGGGCAGGGCAGGGCATAGCCCCATGTGGGGTGCCACAAGGGCAGCTGCAGGCCAGATCCAGTCACTTGAAGAGCCAGATTAGGCCCGCAGGTCATATTTTGCCTACCCCTGCCCTACACCATTGGTGCAACTTGTTTTTCCCATTTGTTCCCTGCTCAGCAAAGCTAGTATACGCAAGAGCAGCTATTGCAGAAGTACTGATGGAAAACTTCTCCATACTAGACCTCTCTTTTGGTGGACTCTCTTAAGGATCAGTATTTTCTCCAGTTCTTTTCCACTTACATGTAGCCTTACTGTGAATCTGTCAGACAACACAGACTCAGGTTCTAGCAGCATGTAGATGATAGCTTTACCCAATCTTCACCACATATGATATGATCATCCCTTTTTTACCAAGATGGCCAAGTGTTTGAATGAGATCAGAGCTCAGATGATGAGCAGCTGGTAAAGTGGAACCAAAGTATGGCAGAGGTAAGGCTGGCAGGCAGAGGAAAGCATTTTGAAGAGTTATGCAGGCAGACTGTAGCCTTTGGCTGAAGATGCGCACCCATAATTGGTCAGCTCAACCTGTCGTGTAGGACTACCTTCAGCAAACTCTCACACAGAAGTATCTTTAAGTAATATTTTCTACCTTCTGTGGTGTGCCACAAGAATCTGTTTCAGCCTCATGGACAATGACCTGGCTTAAATTATTCATGCTTTCTTCATCTCTTGGTTGGACATTAGCAATGTGATGCATTGGGACATGCTAAGGAAACTCTATCCAGCACATCAGCCTCACAGGCTATTGTAAGCACATGAGACATAGAAACTACAGACTACTCAGGCTTCCCATAGACTATTAAATGAAATACATACTCTTGGTCCTTAAAATTATTGCATGGCCTTGGGTTCAGGTTATCCAAAGCACTGCTTACAGCTGCTGGAGCAAGCCTGTGGCTGACAACTGGCAATGGAACTCTTTATAATAGTGGTCAAGTGTCTCTGTGCAGGTGACGGGACTTTCCTAGTGCTAGTCTAAGGCTGTAGAATGAACTGCTAAGGACTATCACAAGCCTTTGCATCTTTTGCTCTACATAACATGTTTATACAACAACATATATGTTAAAATTCCTACCAAAAGAAGACACTTCTTCTCCTTGTGGAGAGAGGATAAAAGAAAAAACAAAACAGATGTGTAATCACATTATTTAAGGTGCTACTAGAAGGTGTTCAGATACTACAGTGACAAGCTTAGCATAAGGTCCTATATGAGTAGAATAGGAGAGCTTTACAAAGCAGAACCTTATTTGAAGAATAGTTACTGCCTAGCTTCTCCTTTTGGGGAAGACCGGAGAAATTCAACTCAGGCTCGGAGCACACAATCCAACACGGTGCTCTGGGTGTGATGAGATTTAAGGGGTGGATTAAAGGCTAATACAAAACACCAGAAATTTGCCAGTCCTCTGCACTACTCACAGGCTGCACCCGATATCCCCACTGTTTGCATTAATCACTGTAAGGAGAAGCAGTGACCAAACAAGAACAAGGTGCCTGCTTAACAAGATGAATGCCAGCAAGAGGAGAAAGCCTTTTGATTAATCAATAAGCTAAATCACTGTTCATTAAATCCCCATGATTCTTGTCTTTCTGTAATACCAACAATTAACTAATTGATTCCTTTGTGTACAGTACACCCCTTTTTACTACTATTTTCAGTAAAACATTTGCTAGCTCATGTTTCCTGTCTCACATTTACTTAGTTATCCACATTTAATCTCTCTCACAGCACTTCTGAAAATAAACACTGTTTCAGGAACAATGCTGGGATTTGGTTACCATTTCTCGCAGGGAGCTGGTACATCTTGACGAATGGTGCTTTCATATAATTCAATTAACCTAACCCACTGCTATGCCATGGAGCCTACTTTATTGCTTTACTTGTTTGTTTGGTTCTTCTATTTTTAGTTCTGTGCAGGGAACCCCCCCTTTTTTCCCAGCTCCTAACTTTACTCTCCTTCATATTTCAGAAGCCTACAGGCTTAACTGCACTTGCATATTTCATCCTTGTTCACTGGACTCTTCTGAAATATGTTAAAAGCTCCAAAGTTTGCTCCTTCAAAGAACTTGAAGCTTGCCCCTTTTTCTCAAAGATTAATTGCTGGGTTTTATAGCTTCAAACACTTGCAGTTACTTTCTCCAACTACTATATTTCTACCTAGGAACTTTTTAAGGATTAGAAGTTACTGTGCCTTTCCTGAGAATATCTCAGATCAGCCTGTGCCCTGACTCTGTCAGTGGCAGCAAATGAAAGCTTCTTAAAATATGCTGAAAAAGTGCACTAAGTAGTAGTTGTTTTACTGTCTCACAAGCCATTCAGATCATGTGTAATTCACAAGAGCAATAGATTATTTTGCTAGCTGCCAGCTCTGCAATTGCCAAGTGGGTTCTTTCTTACTCCTACATCATCTCTAGAAACCAAGGGCCAATTTCTGATCTTGGTCCCATCTTTCATAGCTTCACTGAAGCCCATAGAATTGCTCCTGGATGTAAACTGGGGTAAGGGATGTGAGAATCAGGCCCGAGGTCTCTGCCAGCAAACGTTAGCTGATGCTTTTGTGGATAATGTGTGAGGCAGGACAGGATTCCTGTTCAGTTTGCCAATGCTGTCCTGGCTCTGCATGGCTGAGAGAAGTAGAAGCAGCCAGTATTTATATCACTTAATAAAGTAATCCTACTGTTGCCCACAAGTAGTAGATCTACTGAGTAAGAAGTTTCCATTGTTCCAAAGACACCCCTCTGATCTTAACTGCACTTTACATTTCTCTTACCTCCCCGTCCAAAATTCTCCCTCTGAGTTGGTCAAGAAAGCCAAGGTGAATACAGTTTAGTTAGGGACAAGGATCTCCAAAAGCCTAATAATCTGTGGAAGGACAGATTGTTTCCCCATCTGCTAAATCATTCCTCTGATTGCCAGACTGTTCCACCAGTGAGTGGAGAGAATTCATTAAAAACACAAAGGCAGAACCTGGCATTTCTCCTTCCCTCCTCCTCCTACTTGTCTAACAGAAGGGGTGTTAGTCCTTTGTAAGGGCAGGACCAGGTACAGAGATGTTACCTACAGAGGCAGAGAGGAAGCCAAAGGGCTTTGTGTAGTGGCAGGAAGGGTTCTGTGTAGTATCTTAAAGAAGGCGGATCAGGGAGAAGGTGGAAGATGTATTGAAGAAACTGGCTCCTGGAGTGAGTCCTGTACAACCAAGGTAGCCGGGGCAGGTAGGCTGGAATAGAACTAGGAAAAAGATGGGGATGTATCCAGTCCTCTCCTTTCCCTCACCAGTGTTTCAGGAAGAAAAGGTGATAGAAAAAATTGGAGGATCATGGTATATAAGGCAAATTAATCTTATTCCCATATTGACTGACCAAGCCAGGAAGAAATGTGCTCAACTGAGAATAGTTTTCCCAGAAAAGTGGTGGATAGTTCTTCATTTGATTTATTTAAAATTATATTGGGCAAACACTGGTGGACACAGTCTAGAGCAGTGGTAGCAAACCCTTTTTGGCAAGTATGCCACCAGTTAGCCCTGCACCCTCTCTGAGGGCCACTCCAATCCTCTTCTCTTGCCCAATCTGCTGCCCTGCTTTCTGTCTCCAACCCTGTATGCTCTGCCTGATCTGCTGCTCTGCTTTCTGCTTCCTCCCCCGTGCTCCTTGCTTAGTCTGCCACTGTGCTCTCTGTTCCCTCCCCAGGCTGCCACATGCCACTTGTGATACCTATGACACAGGTTGGCCACCTCTGGGCTAGGGAACAGTCCTGCAGTGGCCAGCTGGAGGAGGGGAGAGAAGAAAGAGATGGCCCAGTGCAAAGTTCTCCTTGCCAGGTCCTATTGGTCAGATTCTTTGCTGGTGTCGATGGGCAAAACACCACTGTCCCCACCGGCACCAACTGAGAATCTGGCTCTGTGAATCTAGGGCAAGCCGAGAGATTTCAGAAGGCTGACATGTGGCACGTTTTCCATACAGGGATGTTTCTCCCTCCCCAATCCTGCTGTTGGGAATTTGCCTGCAGCAGGATTAATGATGATCCAATGCGCACTCTCATTAGGAGGCTGTTCCCTGATTTGATGACCTTTTCTCCTGTCCGGGGGGGGAGGGGAATCTGGAGAGCATTGCATTTGGCCTCACCATCCCAGCGAGGGAGAAAGACCTGGAATGAAATACGATTGATTGATATTTGCACAGACAGTGAGATAATAACACTGTCTGATGAATCACTTGCTTCTCCCTCTCTCTTTTAAAAAAAATGAAACTAACACACTATTCAGTTAACTGTTCCCTGAAGATGAATGGTCAAGTCAATGGGGTTGTTTGCTTTGGTTATTTTGCTTGGCATATAGGTCGTGTTACCAAGCTGTTTCCGGTTAAGAGATGATGAAATTTATATCATCTCAATGAACTGATTCTCTTATCTACATTGTCTGTGCAACATCTAATGAAGTAATGAAATATGCAACAATTCAGCTTTAGAAAAGGCCTCACTTTTAAATTAGCACTAATTAGAGATAATTATCTTGGCTGGTTTGATGTTTCTATGTAATGAGCCTGGGTTTTCTTTCGTTCAGGGGTTGGTGTGGTCAAATAAATGAAATGGCATGCTGAAGATGTAAGAGTATCTTTTCTTCCTCCCTCATTTATGTTCACTTTCCCCAAGAGCTACATTTTTCCTTAAGATGACGTTTCCTTTGATTACAGACTGTGAGTTTTCTGGGAATGGCCATTTTTTGGTGCATCTTGGTACGTAGGAGAGAATAATTCCTGCGGCTTTCCCATGCTCCTCCAAAGCAAAGAAGGGGAGTGTGATGTAACCTTGGATTGTATGCATTGTCACTATGATACTTCTCAATTCCCCCAGGGTTTGGATGGCACTTGGACTGACTGGGCTGACCTGGAAGCCTTGAGTTGTGCTGCACCATAGCAAACTATCTCCAGACCCACAGGTACCTTCCGGGACTCCTATCTAGGAGCCTTGAGTCTATGAAATGCTGACAAGTGACCTGGTTGCTTTCTAAGCAAAATTCCTTTTCCTTTTGTTTCTTGGCAGCCCTGTCTCTCAGGTCCTCAAACGACTGAGGATATCCCAGAGCAGCACGACCTATCAGCCTGCAGGCTTATTAAATAATTCATGCACTCAGCCTACACGCAATCAGAAATCTTGGACATCTTTGAAAAAACTACCACTCCCGCCTCTGTCTGCCTATCGTATCTCTAATGCAGTTCATCTACCAAGCTGCCTGTCTGTCATATTTCCAATGCTCTATCTGCTGGCTGTATGTCTATAGGTCTTTCTGGTATATTTCTAATAGCCTGTAGCGCTGTGTGCCTATCTAGATGCCTCCCTATTGTGTTTCTACTGCAGTATCATACTATCTGTCTGTCTCTGGTGTTTCTGGAGCACCTATCACTGCAGCCTCCAGACGATCAATCACACAGAGCGGGATTACCTTTCCTATTCAATAATCAGTAATTTGCCATAGAGCCTCTATTTTTCAAAGGGGCTTTAACAGCCCAGCTGGTGACAAGCTGCCAGGGCAAAACTCAGTGAGGTGTGATAAAACTACACATCCCTCTGTCACAGAGCAAGGCATACTTTATTTGCTCTTTCTTTACATGCTCAGAACCCCAAGGGGGAAAGAAAAGGTGCCAAAAAATGGGAACAACAGCATGTACATGTGTGAAGGTGCCCGGGATAGGCTGAGAGACACTAGCCTGACCCCCTGCCTCTATCAGGTAATGCCGTGGCAAAGCGCCTTGGAGCTTAAAGGGGCCACCTAACAAGTAATGGGCTACTGACTACAAACTGCCAAATAATTCTGTCAGCACCTGCTTTATGGGCCTGAAATGGGGCAAAGTGAAAGGTTTTCTTTCTTTTACGACTCACGCCTCGTGCCTGTTAATGACACAGCATGTCCGACCCCCCCTTCCTCTCTGCTTCCTCTAAGTGCTACCAAGCCCAGGGTTTGATCGAGGCCTTATATCCCTCCCCCTCTTAGCGCAGGAAATCGCTGGCTGGTTTGTGGAGAACAATGTATTCCATGCACTTCCCTGGCTCTCGTCGCTTAATTGGAGTGATGCCTTGAGGTCCCCTGGCACGAAGCGGAAGGCCGGTGGTGGCAGGCAGCCAAGGTAATTATGGTTGAATGGTCCTCTCCGAGTCCCTGAAGAGTCTTTACGAATCATTGGGTAACGGCTATAGTTCAAGAGAGCATGGTCTTAGGGGAGCTCGTATAATTACTGAGATTTTTAAGCCCTCTCTGGCAGTGCTTGGTCATGCTTTCCCTCATTCCCCTCCCCCCTTGTCCTGTCTGTGCCGCTGTTTAGCCACATCACTGATAAGGAGGGCTAATGTGTAAAATGGTATAACAAGTTTGCTTCTGAACCTTCCCTTGTAAGGTAGAAAAAGGAATAATTGACCTGCTGTGAGGTCTGGCTTGTTTTCCAGGCTCATGCCTGTCTTCAGCTCAAATCATAGGCAAGGGTGGCTGTGTAGCCTGGTAGATGGCCAGGTGCCCTGGGGTCACCTGGGCAAAGGCTAGAAGCACGGTGGCTGGTCAAGGCAGTCAAGGCCAGTGTAGTTTGCAGGGCAGCTCCAGGGGGGGATGAGCTGCTGAGCTGTCCCCATGGTAGGCATGGACCATGAAATTGCCAGGGCTGCTGGCCAAGAAGAGACACTTCAGTTCCTAAGAACAGCTGTGGAGTGTGGACGTGGT
This sequence comes from Gavialis gangeticus, assembly GCF_001723915.1. Lineage (NCBI taxonomy): Eukaryota > Metazoa > Chordata > Crocodylia > Gavialidae > Gavialis > Gavialis gangeticus. The sequence continues at coordinate 2,336,666 of NW_017729029.1, forward strand.
TGGAGAGGAGACTGGATGAAAATGGACTCTTGTTATTTAGCAGCTCTGACCCTCCATTCAAGTTACATCTGCTCCCTTTACCAACAACGGGTTTGATTTGAATTTGACTATCATTACAAGCGGTTTGCATTGCTGCTTCCCCCCCACCCTAAAACTCTGCATTCATATTTTCCACAGGATTTTTTTAAAGCTCTAAGGGAGGCCTATGTGTGACCCAAATAACTCCTGAGCTAACAGCCTCATGCTCTGCAAAAATACTACAAACACTAGGGGCTAGCCCCTCACACTTGGCTGCATGGGTGTCATTTTGTATCAGTTGAGGATGCCGCCCTTGATTTTGTGTTAACTTGGCCCTAGCTTCTCTGAGACATTAAGAAAAACATAACCAGCAGAGACAGAAACAGAGCTACCTGTCCATGAGCAAATGCCTTGCCCATGGTAACATCACTTAGTCACTCCAGCTTTGGAAAGGAAATGAACTGGACTGTATTGCTCTTGGACCTTGTGCATCATCCACAAAAAGTGCCAGCTAAGCTTTGATTAGGGGATCTTTATAAGCTGTGATGGTGTAAGAAACAAAGTTCCAGACGCTGGATTTTCAGATGAAGGGAATGTTTATGGAGCCAGCCATTATGAAAACCACCTCTGAATTACATTGCAACCTGAGGTATAGTGGCAACATGTGTTGATATATGCTAATTTAGCTAGTGGGGTACCAGCTGCAATGATGCCAGGATGGCGTGGGTATCAGCTGCCAAGTAAGTATCTAAACAAGCATGCTAAAATGATCACGCCCCCTGAGAATCCCTCCTGGTTCATACCCTGGTTCAGTGCTTGCTGGGACAGTAACTTAATGCCATGTTTGTGCAGAACTAACCCACCCTCCCAGTTCAGGTATGATAAAAGCTCTTAAAAATGAATCTCATCACTTCCATTTGAGGGGAATATAGCAACCTGGGACACAACAGAACCAAAGGCAAATGGTCCCCGGGTACAGAAATAACTACAACAGAAATAACTACAAACAGCATTGCAATAAAAGAAAGGAGAAAAGTCTCAGGCTCCCAGCAGTCCTCAAACTAAACTACCAGTGTAACCTTTTCCTCCTCCCTCTGCAAACCAGCAGGAATGCAAGGCTCAAAGAAGACTGACCCAGATATCTCTGGGGGCTACTGGAGAAAGAGCCCTAGCCTAATAGATAACAGGGCTTCAGGCCACTGGAAAACTGGAGGGCAGAAACATAAACTGAAGTAGCAGAAACCTCAGACTGCAAAGCAGCCTCTGCCTTCTGCTTTGCTTTACGGCCTGATTCCTTTTGCCATTATAGCTTCAGGGATTAAAGAGGTGTCTCTCTGGATCTGGATTTAAAGGGCACAGGCTAATGGCTGATCCTACAGAGCTGCAACCCCTTCTCTCAGCTATTAGACGGGCTTGCTGTAGCCATTGTGACTGGAAGTCCACACGTTCCAAAGGCTGAGGCTATGTCTATGCGGCAGTCACAGAGTGCTACAGGAACCCAGGCGAGCTAGTGTGAAGCTAATTCTCTACTGCAGGGGAGACATAATCTGAAATACGTTTCCTGTCACAGGTCAGTGGAAATGCTGCAAGCCCCAGCTCTCCCTTCCCATCTTCCTGCTGTGTTTTTACCATTGTGTTGCTAGTGCTGATCAACACTCACATGCTAGCCAGATGCGACCATTGCATAGATAGTAATTAGGCCTGTCATCTGGATTGCGGGAGCACAGGAGAACTCTGAAGCCGGGGACGAGTCTTGGAGCTATTCTTTCAGTGACGACAGAGCAGGAAGCATGAGCTCATTGTTGGAGCATGCGGGCCAAGAGCAACCCTGGGAAATCCAAGCTTAATCAGGATATCCCATGGGACTGTAAGGGCCAAAGCTGCAACCTCCACCTGAGCCGTTCAGTTAAAAATATCTTAAGCAAGAAGGAAGGGTAATCAAAGCCCCTTCTCTCTTTATAATTGCCTGCTTGGAAAGGAAACAAGGTGGGGGGAGTGGGCTTCCTTTATAACCCTTCCACTTTCTTGAGGGCTACCATGCCACCAAAAGGCTATATTTTGAGAATTTATTCTACAGGAGGGCACAAGATAGTGGTAACAACCCACCAGTTTCTATTGGCTGATCCAGGCTCCTGCCAGAGAAAGCAGTAAAGGCTGAGACACTGCACTGGTTTGCACCAGTCTGGAATCGTCTACAGGTGTTTCAAGGAAGGTGTTTAGAAGGGCAAAGGTCCCCTTCGGGAATCTGAATCATGTGATGCTAGAGCCACCACCCACGTTAACACGCAGTGACATGGCTCCAGAACCATCATGAGGCGAGGCAGGCAGGGAAGCCCCACTTCTACCCTCTGTCCCATCTGTAGAGGCTCCTCTCAAGTCACAAGAATGGGTTCACCAGTGTCTGGAAGCCTACAATGGTTTGTGTCTCCGAGGGGAGGTGGCTGGTTTTCTTTCTCCCCATTCTCTCCACTTTAGATTGACATCCTTCCTATCCCCCCCACTGCAGTTCCCTTCAAGTCAGATGAAAAGAAAGGACACAATCCAACTGCTAGCTAAGGGCCCATGAGCAAGCAAGCAGTGGTTCGTGACATGAGGAAGCATTCAGGTCTCCATGCATCTACCCAATCAGTAAATCCTAAAAGCTCTGCTAAGCTTCTCACTACTGTACCTCATCTCCAGAAAAGGTGATGGGATGCTGCATGCACACTGAGGAGGAAAGGAGAGGCTGTGGGTCTCCTGTTGTGAACCTGATTCAGAGCAGGTGGGTCCTATGCTATGTTCCAAGATCAGGGAGACCACAACTTTTTTCTATGCCTTAGTTTCTTCATCTGAACAACAGAAAAATGATGTTGCTTGCCTGCCCACCAGCAGGCTGAGAGGAATCACTTGCTCCCATACATATTTTGGATACTTATGGTGAAGTGCTAAAGTATGCATGCATAAAACACATTCCAAAGAGTGTTCTGCTTCACCTGGTATTTCAGGAGGGAAACACCTGTTCAGGCTCCTTATATAGGTTAAAGTGAAAGCACTCTGCTTGGAAAAATGTAATTAACAACTGAATGCACCACTCAGTGATAATTCAAGACTGGTTAGTAACACTAATCCTCTAGAAATGCCCAGCCCAGACTGATTTAGGTTGCTTAACCCATTAACAAGCCCATATGCATGTGTGTTAGCTTTCTCTTTCATTTCCAGTCTATAATGGTAATAAGAACCTCAGCATTTCCTGGGGATTAATGATCAGCTAAGGTCCCGCTGCTGCACCATCAGCTCCTCCCAGCTGGTCATGAATCCTTAGCAAATACCTGGCACTGCAATTATTATTGTTTAATTACAATCCCCCACATACCAGTTGTGCTCCATCATTCTCATCCTCTTATCAGTCTTGGTCCAGAGTGCATCACCAGTGCAGGCATAAAAATGCTGCTTTCTCTGTGTTCCCAGTCTTTTTCAATGTTACTGCTGGTCATGAGAGGTATAATTGCCATCTTATGTGATAAAAAGCCCATGAGAGGGGGCTGATGGGAGAGGACATCTCCCTGAAACCCCCTCACTGCATGGAAATCCTCCTGGGTGGGTTGGCGAGGCTTGACCTTCTTCGCTCCTATAATTTGATAGCAGGTCCTTTTCACAGAGCCCTCATGTGTTCACATTGGTGGTGACCTTCTTCAACCCCGTAGTGTGGCCAAGAACCCCAGTTGGCAGTTACTGCTCCCACCACCCTGAGTTATTAAATGCCCACAGGACTGATGAATATTGTGGGAAAGATAATGAAACCCAAGCTCTACTATCCTACTGGCACTCTCTGCGGATCTCTATGGATCTGGGGGAGGTGTATCCTACTCCCAACCCACATTTGGCCTGCTGACTATTGCTCCTTCTTGGCTGGCCCATATCCCTTCCTCTGCAACATCCAAAAAGAAGCGACTGGAGGCAGGGAGCTGGCTGATCTTCTCTATATGTGAAAGAAGGTTATGACCTTCATGTGGTAGCATGGAAGTAGTGGGAGGGAGCAGATGAGGATGGCAATGATCATAACCCAACACTTGGAAACAGGGCTGGACTGTGACATTGGGGACCCTAATATAACTTCACTGACTTCTGTGGAGTTACTTACACCGGGGTGGAATTTGACTCTTGGTTTCTTAAAAACAAGACAGTTTTTATTGTAATGATGAACATGGGTGCTATCATAACCATACTTAGCTTCCTTTAATTGCATTTATAAATTAATCCACATCCCATTAAATTCCCCCATATCTGCCACTCCCCACACAGGTAGCATCCTCACTTCATCCCTTCACTGCTGTGCGGTAAGCATGGGGGATTTGATGTTTCTTAATTATTTAAGCCTCAGGTTGAAGAGGGGCTGCAATGTTCAGGCCCAGGTAGTTCCTGCATGTTTTTGTCTCCTCCGACCTGATCAAAGATGTGTGTCACCTGCAGTCTTCACTGGTAGCAAATCTGCACTGGATTGTGTACAGAACGGCTGTCTTGTACCAGGAAATGTTTGCTGCTGCTGTCTAAGTAATATGCGGGTTCTTGTTTAGATTTACATTTCAGAAGGAGCAGGCCTGCCAAGTTTAATGTTGCACATCTCCTCTGCTTGGTGTATTTGCATACAGTTCACAGCAAGACAACATTCCAGCTTGGGGTTTTTTGTTTTTCTTTTTTGAAGTGTTGTGTTTATGTCTTCCTGTTCCCTAATCCCTCTTGTCTGGCAGATAATTCAAGCTCTCAGCCAATTGGACGCCATTTAAAAACTATCCTTTGAAATCTGCTGGTTTCTGGCCGAAGTCGGCCTTTTGGGTTAGTGGTGGGCTTCCACAAGTGGGTAGGAAAAATCACCCTCCTCCTGCTCCCACAAACATGCACATACCGTTGCTGGAGGAATGTGCTATACCTGCAGGAATTTTTCAACCCGCTGGGATCCATTTTCAACAGCAGGTGATAGAAGCTCCAGTGAAACATGACACACTTTCGATCCATTTATCAAAGTGCCTGCAGGTCCCATTTCAAGGCTGGCAAAACAATAACAAATGCTGAGCAATGAAAATCCATCTGTGCCATTTGAGGGTTTGTTTTAGTAAAGAAAAATAATCAGTGTGCAGACTTAGTGATGAGTCTTTCTTTATCTTGCAGCTTCCCCTTCAAATAAGGCTTTGGAATCGAGACTAGATGTTCTAATACCCTGGCAAGCGTTCCTTCCTTCTGCCCCTCCGGGACTTTGGAACAACCAGCAGAGAATCAAACAGTGGCCCATCCATCCCCAGCTGCAGGAAAAAACCTTCTTAAAGATATGGGAGCCCATTCCTGGGTAGAGTTTCCTCCAGTTAAATGTCCAAGGTTTTTCCACAGTCCAGTGGAAGTAACCAAGGTAGGTAGGTTTAAAAAACTCTCTCATAACAAATAGGACTTTGCAAACAAATGCAAATCAGAGAAAAAAAAAGACTCGGGCTCCTACTTTTAGCAAACAAGCTGTATGATGGCCTCTTCTCCAGCACCCTTTATTGCATTTCTTTTCCATGATAATTTTGAAAATGTTAGCAACATTGTGGGTGAACTTGATTTTTTGTAGAGGGGTGGGGGGAAGAGACATTTTTCTGGATAATATGTACTTTCCCCACTGAACGGGGCTGCAGAGCTGAATAATCCCACATACTTAACCATGCCTTGCAACTTCCCCAAGTGCCACAAAACATTATGCAGCAATTTCCTCTGGCATCAGAGCTGAAAGCAGCAGTATCACCCAGATTTAAGAGCACTGCAGTGGTGTGGATATTAGCCTCTCAGTGAGCAACAGGAAAGGGAATTGATTGCAGGAGATCAGACACTGAGACTCTCATTAACTTTTGCTAACACCAGAACAACTGACAGACACTTGCCTGTTCAGATTAGATTCTGCACATTTCCAGCCGCTGACCTGGGGTGCTCTCCAGCCCCTATTTATTTAATAATATGCAATATCACTGGAGCAAAAGCTGTTCAGTGCTTCAAATTCATCTGAACTATGCTCAGGCTGGAGCAGCCAAACCCATGAGCGTATATGAGCATCAGCATGGAATTTCAGATCTGCTCTTGGTGCCCTTAATTCCTCCTCCTGTTTCTTTCTTCTTCTCTATGCCCTGCCATCCTTAACATGACTGAAGAGGTGAGAAAGCTTTGCTGTTTCTTCTCTCTCCCTGCTTCACACTTTGCAAAAACAACAGTGCAGACTGTTAGAGAAACTAGCCGTTCTGCTAATGATGTCAACCTAAATTTGCACATACTGGCAGAGTATGTGTTAGACTTGACCTTTCTGGACACACCATGGCACTTTATGCTATGAGGTAACAGGTGAAATGTCTTTAGATTCTGGCACATCTGGCATAAAGCTTATGCGTAAAGCAAATCAGACAAAATGTGGTGAATTGTGTAATATGCCTCATAAAGAGACAGGGGATCTTGGCTGATGTACCTGCTTTTCACCTCTGCAGGCCTAGATCCCAGCATGCTTTACATAGCACATGAGAGAATGAATATGGCTGTGCATTTAACACATGCCGTTACGCCTGCCTAACATGTTCAGCAGGCTCAGCTGAAGGGAGGCTCAGAACTGAACCAGAAGAGGCTCTGTCAGGACTGGAGTTAAAGAGGGGAGCTACAGGTTGGTACGGAGGTGTAGCAGCAGAGATGTCCACAGGGAGCCCTGGACTGGAGAGCATCACCAAAAAGCAGTGCTGCTTAGCAGTGAGGGGCTTTGCCAGAATTGTGTGTGTGTGTGTGTGTGTGTGTGTGTGAGAGAGAGAGACAGAGGCAAAGAGAGAGAGAAGCAAGTGTCTTGAGCCACCCTACTCCCTAAACTGTCCTACGTTCATTAGATCTTCTCACATCTTCCCACCTCTCACATTTGTTAATACAACCTTTCAGGGATGTGGCAAGTGCTCTTTAATCTCACCCAGTGACAGGTTTGCTGATGGGAAGCATTTTCCCTAAGATCTTTTGGCTTGCCTTTGTTCCTGGGGTGGTTTGATATTGCTCCTATATTTGGCACAGCCGTTCCAAGCTCCTCTCCACCTGCCCCGTCATGGCCTATTTAGAAGAACAGTGCCAGAATGTTAACTTTGTTAGACTTCCTGGTTGCCTTTAAAGATTATGCAGCTTCCCTCCCCTCTTCAGCTCTTTGGTCTTTTTGAACGCAGGCTGAGATTCCTAGGCACCCTTGGGAAGTGAGTTAATGCAGCTCATAAAGTGGAAAATGCTCCCTGTGTGACCAGGGCATACCTTAGGGCACAGATGTCCCAAAGCTGGTGCTCCAGCAGGCAGCTGCTGGCACTGCGGGAGAGGAAACAGAGTGTTCCCAAACTGCCCTGACTCTTCCTCATGCTACACCACACGCAAATATACATCAGCTCTGAAAAAGCAAGCCCTGCCTGTACCCTTTCCTTTATTTGTCCTCAACAGATACAGCTTTTATTAATTTAAAGTTAATAAAGCTTTGTCTCATGTGAATTAAAGTGCTACAATGACACAAAAGTTCAGTTAATCTCCGATCTACGTATTTCTTCCTGTGAGGCAAACCTAGTCACGAATAAGCTGCAGTAGCAGAACAATATGCGGGGTCTGGAATGAACAGACCTGAGTACTGCGGTGATGGCCCAGGAGTGAAAGGAGCCTTTTAAAACCTGGTTCAAAACCAGGTGTTGAGGTACCTCTGGTTAACTCTCAGTGCTTTGTGGCATTGCTGGTCAGGGCTGAGGGAACTGGAAGAGCTAAATGAAGTTACTGGAAATTTGCATAACTGGAACAGCTTACACTCTGCCTAACTTCTAGCAGCTTGTTTTCATGAAAATGCATCAAATTTTGCTCTTTATAATAGCAGCAGAGAAAAGGCCTGGCTTGAAGAAACTCCTCTTCCCTTGTTCAAAGAGCAAACTATAACATCTGTCTCAGCTCATCCTACTAATTAAAGATGCTGTGAATTCTCCCAAGATCTTGGTGTGTATTTTTAAGCATTCCTGTCACAGGCTAGTCAGCTCCACAACCTTGGATTAGAAATGTGTGTGGCTAATGAGAATATTAAAAAAAAATGAGTGAAAGGCAAACTAGGTTTCAGAGCCTACTAGGCCAGCCACTGACTCATAGGGACTCTAAAGGAATATCCTCTTTGGGCGGATTACTTCATAACTGCCTTCTATCAGGTTTCATACACCTTCCTCTGAAGCAACCCCTGTGGGCAGGAGAATGGACTATACAGGCCACTGGGCCACTCCAGTGCTGCAGTTCCTCTGTTCCTAATGGGTGGTGATAGATGCCAAGGCCCTAAGTCCCTTTTGCTGCTTGGGCCCCAAGTCAGATCTTCATGCATCCCATACATTTTTCCTGATAGCAACTTGCCGCTCCGGGTCTCAGGGCCTGTGAGCCCCCCAGGCTTACAGAACAACGCATGAACTGGTTTGGGTGATGAGACTACCAATGGGTGAGCCTGTGAGATTTCTTTTTCTCTTGAAGCCTTGGAGACTGCAGCAGTTCTGGTCTGTCCCTGTTTCTATTCATACCTCTCTTGCCAAGCCATACCTGGCCACCCTTCCTCCTAACTCACTGATGGGATTTATCCAGCACCTCAGCTCTGAACACTGTGTGCCTCCAGAGGGTGGGGAGCATGGCGACCGCCTGCAGGCAGTGGTGGCAGTGGGGGCATGGCAGCAGCAAGCAGGGAGCTTCTGCAGGCGGCTGCGGTGGTGTCAGTGGTGGAGGTGGGGTGGTGGGGGAGTGCCGACTGGCGGTCGGCGACCACCTGAGATGCTGCCGGCAGTGTGGGCGAGCAGTGACTGGGGACTGCCCGCAGACTTTGCCAACAGTGTCGGCAGCAAGGGTGGGGGGGTGGTGAATGGTGACTGCCTGCAGGTGCCTCTGGCAGCGCTTTTTGCAGAGGGTGTGCGTGCACCCATGTGCACCCCCTACGCGTCGCCAATGACCTCAGCTCTCTCCTGTCTTAGTGTTCCCCTTCCCCCCCTTAATGAACTGAGTGGACTCAGCTGAGTCTGGGCATGCTCCTCTCTCACACTCCATGCAGGGACAGTAGTAGAGGTTTTAACCCTGTACTTGCCAGACTCTGGTAGAGCCACCACATCCCTTAACAGTATCATACCTTAAACAGTATCATACCTTAGTACTTTGCCCACAAAACATTTTACAGAGATAAGTTAACCTGCCTCACAGCACTGATGCTGTCCCAAGTAGTATATACTATGCCATTCTGATTGTTACCATTCCTTGGGACCTCAGAGTGAACAGGGAAAAAACAGTCTGCTGTCTTGGGTGAAAAAAGAGAGCCTCCATGGTGTCTAAGAGTGACTATATCTTGACTGCTGGGGAACAGAGTAAAGGGGAGAAAGGAAAACCAAAGGCAAACGTGGAACTAGAAGATTTTGGAGAACGCAGAGAACAAGAATGAGTCTGCCCCCTACACTGAGAGGCTTCGAAAAAATAAAAGGAAAAAAGAACTGAGCGGGATCTTTGCGCAGAAATGTTGTAGAAAGCTCAGATTATCTGGGGGATCCTACCCTTTGAGATAAGCAAGAGTTTGCAGCTTCCAGATCAATATGCTGGGGGTTGAGATCAGTGTTGTCAGTAAGACTAGGGACAGACATTCAAAAAGCCTGAGCCTGAATTGATTCAATCTTTCAGGTTAGTCTAACCTGGCTAGGCTGAACCAGCTGGTAACTGTACAGACATCCCAGACATGCACGCACATGCCTGCAGTGGCTCAGGCTGGAAGCCAGGGGGGGTGGGGGTGGGGGTGTGCTAGAGCAGCCCTCCCTTCCCTTCCACAATAGTGAGCTGAGATATGGCCAGGCCTAGGCCCAGGCAGGATGCTCAGGGAATTGATAACACAGAGTTTATCACCCCTAACTCAGTGTTTAGCACCCCATTAAGAAAACAACTGGCAGACATTACCAGCTACCTGTTAATTCTCCCTTTGTCCCATCTGCCACAGCATGGAGGGTAGTCAGCATGTAGTCTGCTAGCTAATACAGAGAAGACAGAGAAGAGATGGGAAATTCCTGCTTAGCGGGGAGTGGTGGTGGGGGTGAGGGAGCAGCCTGCAGTCTCTGCCGGAGCTGCAGCCAGGGAGCAGAGGGGAGGGGCCAGCCCTGCTGTGGAGCAGAGAGCTCTGCCCAGCCCAGAGAGCATGTCAGGATGCTGGGGGAGTCTGGTTTAACTTAAACCAGGATGGAGTCTGGGACAGGCATGGCATAAACCAGTTTGACCCAAATGAGTTAGGTCTGATACTACATTCAACCAGGTTTATCTCAAACTGGTTTCAGCCATTTTCAAACTGGTTTATGTGCACTGAACATCTTTTCTGTTACAGGTTTAAACCAGTTTCTGATCACTTAAATTGGTTATGTGTAATGTCTGTCCCTAGCCTACAGGGCCAGCGTTTTTAGATCAGGGGCACCTTCCTTTTAATCCAGACCAGTCTGTTGAGTTTCTGGAGACAATGGAGGTGCATCAGGAATTTTATGAGGAGGCAGCAGCTTGGAGAAGACTCTTCCATTTAGGTTTTCTGTTTTGTGGGAAATGCTTTCATTAATGCTATTTGGCCAGTGTGGATCCGAGTTCAGATGTCCCACATGAAGCTGGAGCAACCCCCTGAAGTCACGCTGTGTAACTGCCCCACTGTGAACGCAGTCTCAGAATCCAGGGCTTGGAACTAGATGAGCCTCAGAGCCTCCTCAACCCTGCACAAAAGCAGAACCTGCTGCTCCCAAAGCATCCCAGACAGATGCCTGTTTAGCCTCTTCTTGAAAACCTGTGGTGGAGGAGATTCCCTTGCTCCCCCAGGCAGTTTATTCCATTGTCCTACGGATGTTCCTGTTGGAAAGCTTTCCTTCAGGTTTAATCTAAATCTGCTCTGCTGCAGTTCAAACCCATTGCCACATGTCCTGCCACATGCGGCAAGGGAAGACACTTTCTTCCTCACAGTAGGGGCAGCGGCTGGTGTTGGTATCTCAGATGGAGGAACTGCCCTTTATTACTCAGTAGCTCAGCACTTAGTGCATATAACCAGGCAGTAGGCCCCCACACTTAGTTCTCTTTTTGTCTGTGTCGAGTTAAATCCATGTCCTAAATCCTCTCCCATCTCTGAGGGTAGAGCAATAACAACTAGGCTGCAAGCTACTGGGGTTTCCTTAACGTGTGTTCAAAGTCCTCGGTGGGCCAGCTGCTGATAAGCAGTGTGGGATGGGTGAATGACCAAATGAGGTGAAAACAAAACATCTCGTAAACCTCTGAACTTCCTCAGCTTAACATGGAACAGAAACAAAGGCTGTCAAATGCAGTGTTAGAGCCTAGGCTGGGCTAGAGCAACATTGACTCGAATAAACCTATGCTGATTTACTACCCTAGTAGTAAATCTATGCCAGTCATGGATCTGCCCTGCAAAGTGGGAAGAATGTTTTCATAGCATTTATAGCAGAGCAGAGGCAGGGGTGAAATGGAAAAAATCTGCAAAGGAACAAGAAGATCTCCAGGTATTTTCACCCCTCCCCAAATGCTTTGGACATGAAGCCCCTCTGAACCAGCACTGCACCAGGTGTGATCCCTGCAAACACTGGGCTTCCGCCTTTCTGCTGAGTCCTTCCCTGTACCCTGTACCTGGGATTTGGGTCTTAAATAAATATGTGACTGTGTAAATAAATAAACCCTGTGTAGCTTGCAAAGCAGGTTAATGACTGGGGAAGCTGGGCCTGACCTCAATGACATTTTAAATTAGTTCGGCTGCACTGGGCTGGTGCTTTGAAGGAATCTGTGCTCTGGCTGAATGTAGCAAGAAGCTTTAACATTCATCATGCGAAGGGTCTCTCTGGAGCTTCCTTCCTCCTGGGGAGAGGCCTCTGCCTCCTCTCTCACATCCCAGCACTAACATGCATGCTTGGCACAGGTTGGGAAAGGTCAGGAGTTCAGTGCAAGATGCACACAGGAGGAAATGTTTGGAACGGCTCCACCTTGAGCTCTGCACTCCTTGGCGCTGCACTGGGAGAGCAGGCACCAGCTGAATGGGCAGAACTTGCTGGGGGCCATGCAGCTCAGCCATTCGAATGAGGGCACAGGACACTGAGGGAGACGGCCTTGCCTGCGTGATTCTGGGAGAAGGGTCCCCAGGCACACGGCAGACTCTGTATACAGGGACTGAGTCACTTGTTATGGTATTTGCATGTACCCATTTGCATAGAATTAGCCAACAATGTGTCCTTGTTGTGAAGAAGGCTAACAGCATACTGGGCTGCATGAGCTGGAGCGTTGCCAGCAAATCAAGGGAAGTGATTATTCCCCTCTATTCAGCACTGGTGAGACCACATCTGGAGTACTGTGCCCAGTTTTGGGACCCCCAAAGGATATGGAGCAGTTGGAGACAGTCCAGCAGAGGGCAATGAAAATGGTTAGGGTGCTGGGGGACATGACTTCTGAGAAGAGGCTGAGGGAGTCTGGAGAAGAGAAGACTGAGGAGGGATTTAATAGCAGCCTTCAACTACCTAAAGGGGGTTCAAAAGATGATGAAGCTGGACAGGTGACAGAAGAAGTAGCAATGGTCTCAAGTTGCAGCAAGGAAACTCGAGGTTAGATATTCGGAAGAATTTTCTCAGTGGAAGGGTGGTGAAGCGTGGAAACAGGTTAGCCAGAGAAGTTGTGGAAACTCTGTCCTTGGAGGTTTTTAAGACCCAGCTAGAAAAAAGCCTTGGCTGGGATGATCTAGTTGGGAGTGGTCCTGCTTTGAGCAGGGTGTTGGGACTAGATGGCCTCCTGTGGTCCCTTCTAACCCTAATTTTCTATGATCCCAAACACAGACTTAAACCACGCAGTCATTGCAGCATTGTACAGGCCTGTTGTGTCATTTTATCACCTCTCACAGCAGAAGCAGCATCAGGTCTACTCTCTGCTAAGACGGAAAAGCACTAAAGACCACACCAGGCCTCAGGAAGTGGGGTGGGTGACTTAGTACTGAACAACTGCCCATGGAGATTTTACGAGGGATTGTGGTGCTCAAAGGATGTTGGAAATAGCCAGCTTCCTTCACAATAAACATCCCATTGTACTTTGTGCGAGTGAAAGAACATTGTGCTCCAGAGTCTTCCTGATATCACATCACCTTGGAACCATCTCACAATTAGATTGCTGCGTTGTGCCATCCTGCTCTACTTAACAGTTGCCACCTCCCACCACAGAAATGCCTGTATTTATGATATTTCACAGATAGTCCCACAGAAAATGAGCATGCATGTCTTCTGGTGTAGATGTTTATTACATACAAAAATACATTAAAATAAGGCTATCTAACTTCTAAGTGGCTGGGGGCCACTAGTGGTGGTCATGGGCCCCCAGGCCACATGGATGCCTTGTTGCCTCACTTCAAGGACGTGCCTGCAGCCTCCCCTCTTACTGCAATGCATGCTTGCAAGCTCTACTCCCCAGTGCAGCACCTCCATGGGCGCGCTCCTCCAACAACTGCCCCTGGACACCCTCCTCCAGCCCCGGAGCATGAGCTACGTGCCCCCAGCCTCACCCTGAGCTCTCTGTGCTGTAGTGTGCCTCACTGTCCCAGGATGCAGAAGCCAGAGGAGGGAGGGAGCCCAGAGACTATGGCTGCTCTTACAGCCAGAGTGAAGGGAAGTCAGGGCCTGGACAGAGCTTGGGGGGCACAGCTCACTCCCTCACAGGCTGCTTGCAATCCACAGGCCTCCTGCATTATAAGGCTATAGAAGGTATATTAAAATTCATTAAATGAATACATGAAAAGGAAACAAAATACATTAGCAGAAGAGAGACTCCATTCCTGTTTGACATCGTTAGCCCTTTGTGAGAAGGAATTCTGAGACAAGCTTTAATGCCATACATGATATGCTAGTCTTTCCACAGGACCACAACTCTGACCAGAGTGACCTTCTGCCAGATTTCAGGTTCCTGCTTCAAACCATAGGGAGTTCACCAGTGCTTTTCAACAAAACAGATGCAAACATTTTTTTGATAAAGGGCAAAACAATATATTTCCTTGTAATCTTATTTTGAGAAATGGCTGAATGATTTTGCTGAAATTTTCCTTTAAAAAATCAGCCTGAGGCAAGCAGCTGTCATGGAAAAATTTAGCTTGAACAGTTAAAGTTTGGCAAAGCTATAAATGCCAGAGAACAGGACTGTATAATAGAAACTGTTGGGCAACCCTAAATATAGGTGTAGTTACCTACTGACACTAATAAAGGGAAGAGTCTGGAGAGTGCAGTGGGATCCTCTGTACTCACCACAGCCACTTATTTATCTGGCTGCAGACTCTTGGAGAGGAGTGCACATGCAGAGCCCTTCACAATCCAGTCCACAAGTGACAGGTACATACAGGGACAAGGATGGCATTATAAGTGTGAAACCAGATGGCACGAGTAAGATTAACCCAAGTCAGACAGTGCCCAGGGCAAACGTGCCTACTTTGAACAGGGCCACAGACGGCTTCCCCTGCTTTCCGCTGAGTCCGTCCCATTTTTCCGTCTTGACATATTTGTTTTCCTTCCTTATTAAAAGGCTATTAACAGAGTCTGATTAATGGAGGAACAGTGATGGGATTTGTTTCTGAACCACCCGGTCTGATGCAGAACAGCCCCCTGTTTGAAATAATTAGTTTGCTGGGATTGTTTGACAGAGGGAATGGGCTACCTGCTCCACTTAACTTTCACCCCCATCCTGCCCCCAGGATGGGGGCCACCGAGGACAAGTACATATGGCAGTAATTTCATGGCACAGTCAGGCTGCCTGTCAGTCAGGCTGTCTGTTAGTATTGTGTCACTAGAGAGATCTTGAAAAGCAAAGCATGCTAATCAGAAGGAGGCAGATTCCAAGATGATGTGAAAGGGGAGCTAGGTTACCTGCTGCAGAGCGGAGCTGTAAGTGAGGGTCTATTAGTGCACCCTCACTTACGCCACCACATGACCGATCAGATTGCTGGGGTTTCACCAGTATTAAGTCAAGGCAGAATGTAGTGCTGAGAGTCTGGAGGGTATAAGTTAAACCAAGTGCCTAACACTCCTTTACACACTACGTTCTACAGACCCCTCCGGTGCAGGCTTGGGCAAGTTGCTCTGTTTCTCTGTGCCTCAGTTTCCCTCTTTGTAAAGCAGGAATAGTGACCTTGATGTTTTGCAAAGTGCTATGAAAGAAAAATGCCATATAGGAGTTGTTGTTATGACTTGATTTCATTATTACAGATCACCTGTGACTTTGGCGCTTTATGTAGGACTGTGGCCAGCATGGGTCCTTTCACATCTGTCCTTAGGCTGCTGATTGGCCTCTGTTCCCACTGCTGCCTCTGTAGTATTAATCAGAAGATCTGGCTGCAATGCACACAAGCCACCCACCAGGGATGCATGGCAGCCTCATTCTCACCAGGTCAGAGCTACAGGTATCTCCCAGCAGGGAACAGAGTTTCCTGACTTGAGACTCTAAACGGCAATCTTCCCACTCTGCTGGGAACTCTTTGTTCCCCATAGGAGTGAGGTCATGTAGAGAGATTTTTGTGTTGCTCTTGCCTTTGAGCTAAAGGAGCTGAACCTTTGACTCAAGAGCTCCTGGGTTTAATTCCTGTAGATTCCCTGCTCCACCCAGTCAGCTCATCACATTGCACCCCCTTAGCTACTTCTCCTCTACTGGGTACTTGCCACACTCAGGGAAGACCCACTGGCTGTGCAAGCCCAGGCTACCAGCTAGCGGTTCTTGGATGCAACTGCCTTGGGTTTCACATCTTCCCCAGTGGGTCCATAATCATATTGGCCACAGATTTGCTTATCCTGAATTGCAACATTGCCCTGCGAAGCTAGAGGACCATCAACTTTGCTGTTTACCCAGGTGACACAGTGTGTACATACCAAGTGATGAGCCACATTTTCTGTACATGTCCCTTTTTAAGAAATCACCTGTCATACATGCCACATTGGTGTTATTAGCCCTTTTTTTCAGACGTGCTATGTTTGCATGCAAGGAGGAAAGAAGAACGCTTTGTTTGGAACACGTGGAGTTTAGACAAGGATTCTGTTCTGCCCGCATACCTGCCTGCCTGGTCTGATTCCCCTAAGCTCTGCCCCAGTGATATCACTGGTAGCTTCAAAGAGAAGCTATCATAATGGCTATGTCCCCATGTGCCACCTGCACTGACTTTAGGGTGCTGTTCCTCCCCTCACAAATACAGCTGCACTGGTTGTCCTACCGGCATTGGTGTATGGTTGTAGATATTACTGATGCCACTGTGAGGTGCTAGTGTTGATAACATCACACATGAAATTCATAGGATCATAGAAAGAAGGACCGGAAGGGGCCTATAAAATCACCAAGTCCAGTCCCCTGACACGGGCAGGATGTAATTGGGCTCAAACAAGCTCAACGAGGTATTTGTCCAGCTTCCTCTTAAAGACTGTCAGATAAGGCAACTGGACCACCTCTGCTGGAAGTATGTTCCCGATTCTAGTTACCTGTAGAAAAGAAGTTTTTCCTTATAGCCAGCCAAAACTTTTCCTCGACTAGTTTGTGTCCATTGGTTCATGTCTTCCTGGGGGGCGCGCCTTTCTGAAAAGTTGTTCACCTAGGTCCTGGTGCTCCATGTTCAAGCCTTTCTTTAAAAACCCAGAAAATGAACTCAGAAAATAGATTAATGACTCAGGGCATATTTGAGACTGGGCCTGATTCATCCTGTGAATTATCTGGGGTGCTCTTTATGCCAAAGCTGCCTTGATCACTGTTTCTGCTTCTCCTTTATTACATGTTTTATGTTGTCACTTAAAGCTGGGCAAAGAGGATATAAAAATGACCCCAAACTGGGATTCTCCACATAAGGACATTTTACATTGGCTCCAAATGGTCACAAAACAAAATGAAAGCATGCACTGTAAATTAGAAAGGAAACACTCCTTATCAGTCCTTATAGGGAAGCACATGCCATATGTTGTCAGAGGCTCGTGCCTGGCAGGTTCTCAGCACTGTGGGAACGAAGCAGGACTGTGTATTTCAGTAGTTCTGGACTGCGATTAGCAACTTGGGAAGACAAATTCCTCTGTGACTGCCTGGGCCCGTAGCCTCCTGAAAGTCCTCCAAGACCTTTGCCACTCCACCTAAACGAGGATTATTTCATCCTCCCAGAATGGCTTAAGCACTAATAAAAGCCATTAAAAATTAATTTTCCACGCTGTCTGTTGGAGTTTCTTCCATTCCCTGGAATGCGCTCAACAAGCAGAACTGATAAGCAAAACCCAAACAACGTCTTCCATGCTAATGATTCTTTCCCCTTTGCCTCCCCCGTCACACAGACACGCTCACACCAGCCGGGATTTCATTATTAGGGGCTGCTGTGCAATTATTAAAATTCCATATCTCTTCCTTTCTTATAAAAGAGAGATTTTGTTGGCAGCTCGGTGATTTGCTACGGGTGTCATGCTTGCTGCTTGCACTCCTGAAAAACAACATATGCTAGAGGAATTTTATCCATCCATATATATCCATGCACATCTGTATATACAGGATATCTCTGTTGGCTTGACAGGGTCCTTCTACCTCTCAGAACTGCTAGGAGTAAGTTTTGCTCAGGGTAAGAGCGCAGAAGAGGGGATGGAGGAAGAAGAAATGGTCTTGGTGCTGGCCACTGGGCTGTACCAAATCTTTCGGCACAGAGAGTGAAATGGGTGTTTTTGGACTTTTCATTGTCCATGAAGATCAGTCTCATCCTGAACCAAGAACCCTGCAGGAGGCAGAAAAGGGATCTCCAGCATTTCCTTGCAGACACTGTCGGGGTGCCACCAATGCCCTATTAAGTGACTGGGTACCCTCTTTCTTCACAAAGATGGAGGGACTGTTGTGGTAATGTGAGTTCTTCCAGCATCAGAGCAGATGGAAGAGAAGTGGGAAGAGGAAATAGAGGGACATGCTTCTAAACACTCGTCTTTTGATTATGTAGTTTAGCAGCAGATGTCAGGCAAGTAATGAACAGCAAGTCTGTACAAAAAAGACTTTCTGTGGTGGACTTTCTGCAGTGGGCAGTTCAAATGTTTGTGTAAACTTGGTCTGGAAAAAGAAAAGGCTGTGAATCCTCGCATGAAGTTAGAAATTCCTTCAGCAAGAGCCTAACCTTTTGTTTCCCTCTCTCGGAGATCCATGTATCATTAAAATGTGTCTCTGATATAAGGCAAAGAACAGAGGGAGTGAGGAACACTATCCCTAATTCAGCTGGTGGAAAAGTAGGTGGAGAGGGAGGGAAGCACCAGAGCTGGGAAAAAGGCTGACGACTAGGTATCTTGGTTATTTTGTACAGCTTTCTTATGTGCAGTGAACACACTGGTGTGTTATTGTGGGGTTGCACATGAACTGTGGGCTGCACACATTATTTTCTTTTGAAAGTGTCAGGCTTGATGGTGGGATTCAATGTGTTGGGTTGTTATGGTCGAGCTCCTGATGAGGCTGGTGCCCCCTGGACAGCTGACACCGATGCTGTTGGCAGGACTGGTGCCCCCCTGACAGGGCTGCTGCCATCGGCGGCTTCTGCGGGTGTCCCCCCAGATTCAGGAGGCACCATGTAGTAAGTCAAATTATTCTTGCTTGTTTACGTGTACTGTGGTTTGTCTAGGGGTATGTCCTTACCATCTTTGTGCCTCAAACACACCCACACATCTGGTCCTGCTTTTCTCATGCCAGACCCAGATATGAGGCTCTGAAGCCACCCTGAAGGGTGATCAGGGCTTGTGTCTAGAAGCCCCAGCCAAGCATCTGGATGCATTGTGCTATGCATTATATAAATGCAGGACAAAAAGTCAGTCTCTGTGTCAAAGGGCTTACAATCTAAATATAAGGACGAGAGATATCATGGATACAACAGACGGAGAGGGAGGAGTGCAAGGGAACAATGAGACAACTGTGAAGCAAACACCGTGCATGCTTTGCTGAAGGGCACCATGACCAAGTTCACCTCAGCATAAATTCCTATTAATCTAGGTTTGAAGAACATAAATCTCTTTTGTTCTGACGTTGTGGGCACACTTGCTTTTCTAACGGTGAACACTGGGTTTACAGAAAGCACTGCATTTCCCTTTCGCTGAGCTGTACCCACAGGAAGGGAAGGAGCCTTCCTGGGCTCAATAATCAGGCTTTCCCTGCTAACCCCTCAGAGGAGGCTGAGGAGCAGGCACAGCTAGGGAAAGGAGCAGATGCCCCATTCCCAGCCATCACCACTTCTGTGGCTGCCTCAATCACCTTGGATCCACCCAATTAAAACTAATTAGCTTTTTCACCATAAAACCCCAAAGAAGGAATGGAGAAAAGCCTCCTGCCTTTGACAGTAATGAAGTTAAATAGATATTTATTTATCCTTTTATTAGACAAACCAATTATAATTTTACGCTTGAAAAAGCTAATTTTTAAATGTGATGTCTGAGCATATGTATATACAAACGTAATATATAGCTAGACCTGGCCTATAACAATCCTGCCTCATTAACAGCACGGTTAAGTTTGTATTTAAATATACTCTAATGCACCCATTCATAACACGATAATTAAAAATAAGCTAAAATGCGGCTATTAAGACAAAGATCCCTGTTATTTATAGCTTCTGTTTGTATTTTGGAATGATAAAACCTGGAATAATGGCTAGTGTTGGTGAAATTCTACTTCCTCTAATGCGCTGATTCTCTGTTGCTGGGAAAGGAAATGCTGATATTTCCCATCGAATTTATCGGCCTGAAAAAAAATATTCTGCACCCAAGTAAAATCCATACACTAATACGTGCATTGGTTTACTTAATGTAATGTACATGCAGTGCTGGAGGAAGCACCCTGATTAGCAGTCCTGGAAAATAAATAGACCCAGTTCTGTTATTTCACTCCTGTTTCAGAGTAAGAAGGGAGAGAGATAGGATTGTCCAATGTCCATATGCCGGCCTCCTGGCCACGAAGTGCATCTCCAAGCAGCCTTAGAAATCCTCTAAATTACTCTTGACAACCTCCTGATCTGCCACCCATAAATGGGGCAGGAAATAGGCCCTGGGTAAAGTTTTCTTGCCTATTCTACCCTAGTCAAGGATGGTCTTTGCTCTGGAAATGTCTCTGCCTGTCACTTTAAGGCTTAAAGGGCCTTAATGTAACTGGGGATGAGGCCAAACTCTCTCTAGAGCCATCATATAGTACAGCTGTGTCACCTTCCTGGTCTGGAGTTACAGCCTCTAGATCTGGAAGAGAAGCATATTCTTCATGGATCATTGGTATCTTTGTTGAGACTCTCAATAATTGGGACAGTTTGTCCCACTTGTGTGCAATGTGGACACTCATCCTTCTAGAAACAAACTGAGACCCCCCCCACCACCCCACCAAGTGTCATCCATTGCCAGTCATTGTCAGCCTGGGGTGGATTTATATCAATCATCTCAAGGTGATGGGCACCAAAGTCATACATCAGCAGTGATTCCTAGCATCACACATAGCTAGACCAATGTCCTGGCATGTGGAGCTCAAAACTCACTCCTCACCCAAGCAAGCATGAACAACGCATGCCCCTGGCAGCTGGGGTGGGGGCACAACTGCGCTGGCAGGAGTGTGGTGGCGGTAAGCGTGGAGCTCCAGCAGATGCCACTGGCGCTGTCGGCAGTGGGGGGTGGAGGGGTGGCAAGTGCCAACAGTGTCAGCGGCGCCTTTTTGTAGGGAATGCACTGCCACACTCAGGGGGTGCACGTGCACCCCCATAGGTCACCCCTGCAAGCAAACCAATGTGTGCTCCCCAGTGTATGTGAATACCCCCTCCAGTAACAAGCTGATTAGCACCGCACTTCAGCACAACCCTACAGTAACAAACCCATAAGTATATCTCAGCAGCAACCCCAAAATAAAAGAGAAATAGTTAGCTGCATGAGTTTAAGCCCAGTAGAACAGCAACTGTACAACAATAAATCAGCATAAACCTGAGCACTGGAGAGAAACATGTTTGTGAGACAAGAAATTTTCGTTTCCAGAAGTTTACCTAATCTTCAACAAGTGAAGAAAAGATGCTCCAATACTTTTTTTTTAATTGAATACCTGATCAGTGTGTTTGTTAAAGAAAAAGCTCAAGAGAAGGCTGTGGACACACACTGTGTCATCTTGATGCATGAGACAGAAGAATAAGAGAAATGATAATTAAGTCATGCTGGCCCTCAGTATTTGCAAATGCCTAATTAGAAGCTGGCAGCTACTGGTAATGAGGGCGGTTGATTTGGGTTTTCATTTGATAATCATATTTTAGAGTTTCAATTCTGCAGGAACCAGGTCTTCATCTTTCTCTCCAGGTCAGTGACCAGGCTGGAGTGGAGCCAGAAACACATGGCATTGTGGTAGCACAGATTCACTATGTGCTCAGATAATCCCTTCCCTGCACAGATATTCAAGGAGCAGATCAGTACACATGATATGGAGCCCGCAGGACTTTTAGAGTGTTGCAAAGTGGCAGCTGCATTCCTCCATCATCCAAATGCATCTGGTTTCCTATAAGGCACTGTCTGTCTGGGTCAACAGGCAGTATCCTAGCCTCTGGGAGAAAAAAAGACACGAATTCAAGTCTCTGACTGAAGCCAGGGTCACTTCCCAAGGCTGATAATGTAGGGCAGCACTAAGTGGTATGAGCTGGGTTCCTCTGGAGCATTTTACAGGGCTGTGTATAGATACCAAATGAGGACCCATTGACACTATTTGTACAGAGTGAAGGAGAATCCTGTTGTTCTCTCAGGAGCTCAGTAAAAGAGGGCCTAATGTCCATCCCATTGGGTGAGCAATGGCTATTCAGGGGAACAGCTCATCCCCAGACTCTCTTGTTGCCACAGCCACTCAGTAGCCCTACTGCCAGATATTGTCTCCAGCACAACAGGCACTGTCATAACCAACTTCTATTCTCCACACAGTTGCAACCAAGGGCTCAAATTCAGCTTGACATGTTACATGGGATGAGTTTGATAGTCTCAGGCCCTTTCCCTACAATGGATTTAGCAGATTAGTATTGTTTTGCACAGGAGACTGAGATGGTGGAAGAAGAACTCCTCTGCAGAGTAGAGAGTCCAGACTTAGCAGTGTTTTCATCATTGCTTGCCTGGGATGGAGAAGCTGTCATTATAGCTGGCTGTATTTGGCCCACAAGAAATGACAGAGAAACTGGATTCATCATTACTGTCTGGACTGGCTCCAGCTGATCTCTTGAACCTTGTCAGTCTGCCTCCATCCTCAGTCCCTGTCTTCTTCTCTCACTCTCTCTAGCACCTCCTTCCACTGGATCCCTTTGGGCTTAGATCCTTCTTGTCTGCAGTGTCTAGACCAGCCTGTCTGCACATTGCTCAGATGTATCTCGGAGCCTCAGCAGCTCTTTATCTCATTTTCCAATCTCCTTTTAATATTGTCGCTTGTATTGTTCAGGTTTTTGAAGAATTGAATGAATAGAGCTTGAATGAATCAAGGTAGACCAAATTATCTGCATTTGCATAAAGGCTGGTGGAGAACAGTGAGGCCATGCAAGCCCCTTCAGCATTGTGTCACTGTGATAGGATGCATTTGGCTTATCTGGATGCTGCCTTGCAACCCTACCTTGATTTTCTTCCAGGTGTTCATTAACAGTTGAGATAGATAATTATTGGACTGTGGACTGTTTGGTTACAGGTCTCTTGGTCTCCTTGCTATTCACATTGAGTCTGAGCACCTCAGTCTCATGGTGTTGTGCTTTTCTCTTTGAGTGGATGAATGAAAGATAAACTGAAGTTAAATGAATAGCAAAAGAAAATATATTTTGATCAGGCCTGAAACTTCTGGGACTCATGCATCATTGCCACACAGCTGAATGGCTGTCCAAATACTCACAGACACCTATTAACAAGCAGTAGAAAACAGAGTTCAGAACTTATATTTGCAGAAACACCATAAATCAGATTTTTATTGTAAGACCAGTTCTCCTGACCAGCGGAGCCGTACACTAGGTTATCACTTCAATATACACATCTGCTGCCCATCTTGATCTTGTTCTGTGGCTTAAAGACTTTGCATTTCAGGATGGTTGAATGATAGGTGAAGTTCTGAGCTGGCTATGTCAATCAGTGTCCCTAGTCCAACAGGCCATCCATGTAGTTTACTCCCCTCCAAGTGTGGGTGAATATGTTTGGGTTGCTTCCCCTGGCTGGATTCTCTGCTCCATTTGCATTCTCTCTGTCTCATTCCAAGTGCACATCTGTAATTTCTCCAGTCCGTGACCCCTCAGCCCCAGCCATTCCCCATTTTCATTGCCTGGAGAGACTCCTAATGTTCTTCTAAGTGAATTTACCCAGCCATCTGGATGTGGGGAGGAGAGATGGCTGGAAACCATCTGACTTCCCTGCCAAGCACTAGATACCAGTGTCCATAGTAGGGAATTTTAGATTAATTTTGTGGGCTATAAAGTTCCAGAGAGTGTAATTCAGTGCTCAGCTTAGTTGGCCATCTCCGTGTAGGACAAGCCCAGGTACAATGTTTTGAGACCATAAGACATTTTAAGGACATCTAGTATAGCAGGATCAAGCTCAAAAGTATAAAAAGTAGCCAACCTAGCACATAGCTCCTGTGTCACCAGAACTTACCTCCACCTCAATACCCTTCATCAGATCCTTCCTTCCACAGAAGCAAACCCTGGTGCTTCTTGCACTCACTTCTAGAGAAGGGCCAAAGAAATGGTGAACAGTAAATCTGCTGAAAAGTGCATATCAAACAACTTTCAGATTTGGTTTGAATTTGCAGAAGAACCTTGGATGAAAAAAAAAGGCAGGATTCACAAAACATGCTGCAGAAAGAGGTGGTGTTGTGAGTGTCCCCATTTCATTCAAAACCCTCATGCTTTGAGCACTGCCCCTGAATGCAGAGGGCTGAGTTCATTCCTTCTTCCTGGAGTGTGCTGGAGTCACCAGCCTGGAGGGGCATTCTCACTCTTGTGCTTAAAGAGTATTTGAGTAGAGTGGATCTACAAGGAGCTGTGAACACCTACCCCCAAGAGGTGGGTGGTCATGGTTTAAATGCCTGCTCTGAAGCCACCAGAGAATGGGATTGAACTTGAGGTTTTTACCCATCCTACATGTGCTCTAACCACTGGGCTGCAAGGTGTTTGGGGTGGGTGACTCTTTGCCCCTTCTGCTGGAGTAATTCTACTCAGTATAAAATGCAGGTATATTTATTGAGAATGACTCTCTCAGCTCCTGGCTGAGGCATTTTTTGGGAGCTGGAGCTGGTAGAGGTCATAGCTCCTCCACCAGAGGAGGGGATTGAACCCTGCTCTCTCACATTCTTGGTGTATAATCTGAGCTGTTTGATTAATGCAGGGTTGGGGGGGCATGGATATTACTTTTCTTCCTCCAGCAGTTTGGACACCTAACTCTTCATTTCCTTCAGTCGTTTTTTAAAATTGTATGAAATGAGAGTTTTGGTGTGGGCTGAATGGAACATTTCCTGTCAAATGAAATCTTTTTGTTCCAGTTGTTTGTTTCAATGAGAGAAGAAAAAACCCTCAAACTTTATTTTATCTGAACCCATTTTGTCTTTAAAAATTGGCTTAGCTTCTGAACCCCCCCAAATTATTATTTGCACAACTCTGCTCATTTGTATCCTTTATTTCATTACCACTACCTTACTCCTTATATTTGCACCCATCTGGCTAGTGGACCTCCTTGAATTATCCATTGTCTTCAATTTGAAATGACAGACTACTGCTTTTGATCCTATCAAACTCCCCACTCCAACCAACAGACACACCTGTTTGAAAGGTGCATCTCTGGCAACATCCCCTGTCCCATTTATCTATGTGCAACCCCTGGTTTGGTCACTTGGACATCTCGCCAAAGAAAATAAACTTGGATATATCTATTTATATCAGTTTTATATCCCATTTCCTCCCCCTTCTGAGCCAATGATCATGTCCTTGTGGACATGTTTAATATTCTGGATTCCAAAAGATATATGAGAAGTGCCCCACAGTACTGCAGTATCACCTTTTTGGCTCTGTCTTCCATCCCTCTCTGCTTATGCAGCCAAGTAACTTCTTTGCATTTTTGTGCATACATACCCTGAACTGATGTTTTCAACAATTTCCTTTTAAAAAGATCCAAGTCCTTCTCCTGATATTTGCTCACAGCCCATCACTTAGCTCTTTGTAAAATGTGTTCCCTCTGCTATGTAGCACATAAGCCAACAACAGCCTAGACAAAAGATAGAGAGGTAACCATATAGCTTCCCTCAGTCTATCCTTGTGTAAGCTTAGCCCAGTATGACCCAGGCCATGGCCAGCCAGAGTGCAGGTGGGTCTCAGAAGTGTGTTGTCCTCTCAAAGTTGAACAATTTATGATGCCACAGTGCACTGTAAGGTGCTGCTGTGCTGAGCAGCATCCCTCCATCCCAACCTCCCTGCAGAGGGAGTCTGATACTCAGCAGGCAGGCAGTTGACTAATGGCAAAAAAGCACCATGCGCAGCCATTTATAGATGTTAGATTTTTCTAGGTTTAATTTGAATTACAGCTGTAACTATATACACGTGGATGTCTGTAGTCCAAATTAAAATTGGCTCCAGTCCGAATGAACTGATCCTCATTGAATGAGGATTAAAGTTAATGCAGTCTAGGGCAGTCTGAATTAGGCAATTTAAACTGTATTAATTAACACTTATATACGAGTCCTTAGGAACTCATTAGATAACCATTGCAAATATCAGTCCCTGCAAGTGAAACTCAGTTGGGCTTCTGCAATACAACAGAGGCTATCAGGTACAAAGTAACACGTTTACAAAGTCAAATGTGCCAACAACACCTCACCACCACTAAATATCAACTGCAGGTCAATTGCGCCCATTACAGCTTCTGGAATAGCACTTTAAATAAGTGTCAGTAGGACTGCAACAATGTAGCAGTGGTTAGACAGGCTGATTATCACTTCCTAATTACTTCCAAGCAGAAGCCCACACACAGAGGCTGATAATTGGGTCTGTTTAGGGGCTGTACAGCGTATAGACCAGGGATGGGTAATTATTTTTGCTGGGGGGGGGCACTTAACAAGTTTTGGGGACCTGCTGAGGGCCACATCCACCTCTGTGTCTCTGTTTCTCACTTTCTTCTCTTTTCTCTCTCTCTCTCTCTCTCTGTGTGTGTGTCTCCTGTCTCTCCATCTCTCTTCTCTCTCTGTCTCTCTCCCCTCCCTTTCCTCCAGAACTTGGCCAAAGCTATAGTTTGCCAGGAGCTCCAGTGCTCAGCTGTGGACGCAGGCAGGAGCTGCTGCCATGCCAGGTGGGTGGCAGCATCAGCTTTGGCAGGGTTCTGGAGGGAGAGGGAGGGAGGGGAAGAGAGACAGAGAGAAGAGAAGAGAAGAGAAGAGAAGAGAAGAGAAGAGAGAGACAGACAGACAGATGCTGCTGCCCACCTGGTGTGGCAGCAGCTCCTGCCTGTATCCATGGCTGATGCCACTGGCAGGTTCTGGGCTGCGTCTTCAGGTGGGAGCTTCTACCATGCTATGAGGGTGGCAGGTCATCTGTGGACACTGTCAGCAGGTTCTGCATGTGGGCTCCTGAACCTGCCTGCAGCATTTGCAGATGCTGCTGCTGCTTGCCCGCTGCAGGGGAAGCCCTGTCTGAGTCCACAGTTGTTGGGCTGATGCTGTTGGGCTGAATCATTCCCTCCCACCCCCCTCCACTCACCTGGCACCAAGTGGTGGCCAGAGCAGGGTGAGATCCAGTGAGTTGGTGGCCATCTACCCATGGGCTGGACTGAATCTTTTGGTGGGCCAGATCCGGCCCATGGGTCGTATTTTGTCCACTCCCAATAGCGTGTAGCCAGGGACTCTGACCCCCATAGATTTATAGATGCTAGGGTCAGAAGGGACCCTCAAAGGATCATTGAGTCTGACTCCCTGCCAGTGGCAGGAAAAAGTGCTGGGGTCAAGTAACCCTAGCCAGGTGCTTGTCCAGTCTCCTCTTGAAGGCCCCCAAGGTAGGGGAGAGCACCACCTGACTGGGAAGCCCGTTCTAGATTCTGGCAATCCTACCCAAGAAGAAATTCTTTCTGATGTCTAACCTAAACCTACTCTCCATCAGCTTGTGGCTGTTGTTTCTGGTTATTCAAAGGGGTGCTCTGGTAAACAGAGCATCTCCTATTCCCCGCTGCCTTCCCCTGGTGAATTTGTATACTGCCACAAGATTCCCCCTCAGCCTTCTCTTGTGGAGGCTGAAAAGGTCCAGGTCCCTCATCCTTTCCTCATAAGGCCTGCCCTGCAGGCCTCTAATCATATGAGTGGCCCTCCTCTAGACCCTCTCAAGGTTGTCCACATCCTTCTTGAATTGTGGTGCCCAGAATTGGACACAGTACTCCAGCTGCGGCCTGACCAGTGCCGCGTAGAGGGGGAGCATCACATCCCTGGAACTGTTCATGATACACCTACTAATGCATGAATGCATCTACTAATGCACTATCATATGATGGTGAATGATCATCTATTAACCCTTAATTTGAATTGAAATTTGACTCAAATTGTGTGAGGTGAATCAATTAACATGGATTAGAAAACAGCGAGCATGTTTACAAATGGCCTTACAGAGCTATGCTGCCACTGCAGCAGGAGGGTGCAGAGGTAGCCTGGATCCATGGGCAGAAGTTCAACAGCATCACAGGGGTGTCTGATCTATTCTAGGAACTGCTTCAGCTCCCCATCCACTCCATCACTGGCCCAGTGACCTGAAGGGGATGCTGCAGAAGACAGATACCTCTCTCAGGGTTACATAACTGCCCTTCTGCATGGATTAGTGTGTTATGAGGGGCTGAAGGCACAGAGCTCTCAGAGTTACAGCATTTGCTGCATTTTCCATTTCCTGCCTAGACACCTAAGCCATATGGTTCTATTGAAGCCTGGGTACCTTCTTCCTCACAATTTTCTTTTCTTGATTCAGCCTCTTCAACAAATGCAGAGACCTTGTTTCTGACACCATGTTTCTGATACCTTTCTCAAACCCTCAATAAAAGAATTAATGTAGCTGGTAAATAGTGGAGAGGTACCTGGGGAGTCAGATGTTAGGCAAGTTATAATGTGTCATAAATCCAATGCCTATATTTAGTCCATGATTTTTTGTACCTAGGAGGTTGATGAAGTGAAGTTTGTAGGCTTGCCTGTGAAAGGTGTTTTGTAAATTGTTTTAAGGATTAGAATTGAGAGATTGGAGAGAGCGCGGTTTTCTTGTGAGAAATGTGCCCCCACAATACCCAGGTAATTGGGTATTCTTGTCTGTAATAGATTTCTGGTGTGCACCCATTCTGGTGCACAGTTGTTGTTGGCACAGTTGTTGTCCTACATATGTTCCATCAGGGCATTTGGTGCATTGGATGAGATATATAACATTTCTGGAGGTGCAGGTGTAGGATCCAGGACAGCTGATGGTTCTGTTGTGGGGTGCAGTAATTATGGCGGGGGGGTGGAGATATGTTGGCAGGTTTTACAGTATTTGTCACAGCATGGTCTGGATCCATTTGGTGTGTCTTGAGCTGTAGTAAATTTGCTTCTGGTGTTGAGGTTAGTGAAGTTCAGTGCTTGTTTGAAGGCTAGGATGAGTGGTTCTGGGAAGATCTCTTTAAGAATTGGGTTTCCTTCTAGTATGGGTTGAAATTGTTTGAGGATTTTCCATATAGGTTCGAGGGAGGGGTGTTATATCATAACCAGTGGTGTGTGATTCATGGGGGTTTTCCTTCTGTACTGCGACAATTCTTCTCGTGATATCCAGGTGGCTCTTTCAAATGTGCAATCCATCTCTCTGGAGGAGTGTTCTTGTTGAGTGAAAGCCTTTTTGAGATTTGTGAGGTGACAATCCTGGGTGTTCTCCTCAGTGCAAATTCAGTGGCATCTGAGGGCTTGGGTGTATATTATGGCTTTCTTGGTGTGTTTAGGATGATTGCTGGTTCTGTGCAGATATGTACATTGGTCTGTGGGTTTCTTGTATATTCTGACCTATATTTTCCCATTCTGGACACTGACCATCATGTCTAAAAAGAAGATGTTGGTGCTGGAGTATTCAAGAGATGGTTGGATGGAGGGGTGATGATTGTTGAATTTCTGATGGAACTTAATCAGAGATTGCAGGTTTTCAGTCCAAATGATGAAGACGTCATCAATATATCTTAAATATAGCAAGGGTTTGATGGTGCAATCCTTGAGGAATTCTTCTAGGTGGCTCATAAAAAGGTTGGCATATTGTGGGGCCATTTTGGTGCCCATAGTTGTGCCCGTGGTCTAGAGAAAGTGTTGGTTATTAAAAGTGAAATTGTTCTGTGTGAGGGTGAAGTGTATAAGGTCAGTAATATATTTGGGTCTGTACTCTGACTTGTTATCTTGCTCTTGTAGGTATGTAAGGCAGGCTTGGATGTCA
The DNA here is from genome assembly GCF_001723915.1 of Gavialis gangeticus. Classification (NCBI taxonomy): domain Eukaryota; kingdom Metazoa; phylum Chordata; order Crocodylia; family Gavialidae; genus Gavialis; species Gavialis gangeticus. Next base: position 2,366,109 of record NW_017729029.1, read on the forward strand.
CCTTAATGTGGGATGTTGGTATATAAGCTAGTAACATCCATGGCACACTAGGGCTGTGTGAAGCTTCGGTCCCTGATTTGATTCAGTGGAGATTCATTCTGATTCAGTGGCTGAATCTCTGAACCTGAATCCAATCAGAGGAGCCTTTAATCTCACTGAATCGAATCCGAATCCTTCCCCCCGCTCGGCGACTGGTGCCTCCTGGGTCTGGGGGGCACCCGGGGTCCCCCCATGGCTGATCGCTGAGCCGGGTGTGCGGGTGGGGGAGGGACAGCATGCTGTCTGGCAGACCCGGCAGTGGACCGGAAGTACCCCAGCATTGCAGCGTTCACAAACTGCACCTGCTACCTCAAGGTATGTAGAAAAAACATTTAAAGCTGTGTCTATGTCTGAATTGCTGATTCTCTGAATCAGCATCGAATCTTCAGATTCAGGTTTGGCTGAATTGAATCAGGGACAGTGATCTGAATCAACTAGTTGAATCACTGTCACCGATTCGGGCCAAAAATGAATCCAAATCAAATAGAGCCCACTTTGCACACCCCTATAGGATACACACCATCTTTCCTCCTTCCTACGCTCATGGAAACATCCATCTGCAGCAAGGTTCACAAAGACCTGGGAATCCTGTGGCTGCCTGCAGTTATCCATGTCATCCATAATCCCTGCATTATGCACTGCTACAGTATTTACATAGCCAATGAGGGAAACACTGGGAGGGCCATTCTGCTCCTAATCTCTGCCTTGCATGGCATCTAATCAGAGGGGAATGCCTTTGTTTCAGAGCCACAGCAGACTGTGATTTTGTCTGGTGCAGAGAGGGCCCTCTCAGTAGCTTTGCGTGGGAGCTGAGGAAGGGATTTTACTGCTCAGGGCTGAGGTTGGGAAAGAGACAGATCAAACACATTGAGCAGGTGCCATCCACTTTGATTTTTTTTTCTCTTGGTTATTTCACACTTCCTTCTCCCAATCTTCCTCCCCTCCCCACCAGGCCAAAGAGCACATTACAAGGTGCTGTGGGGTATGCTGCAGTACAGGCCTCTAATGAGTGCAAGAGGGAAGCACGGGTAGTCCTAGAAATCAAATGTAATCAGGAGGTAGGGGAGCTAGTTGTACTTTACATTACCAGACATGAGTGTCCCCTATGGGCTATCTTCAAAGGAACTCCCTAGGGTTGAGGGGTGAGGAGCAGTGACTGCCAGTTCAGTGTCAGCCTGCCTTGCAGTGCCCCTGTTATTCTTGTCCTCCAGCTCATGCCATGCAGCTGTACCAATGCACCTCACTTCTGATTAACAGCATCCCTCATGCTATCCTACTTGTGGGGGGGATCCTCACCCAGCTGTGCCCATACCTCTCAGTCCTGGACTCCCCACCCAACTCTGCCCCAGCTCCTCATGCCTGGCAAGCTGCACATCCTGCTGCTTCAGTCCTGGACTCCTTGCCACATTCTGCCCAGGTCCCTCAGTCTGGACCAATAACCTCCCTCTCCATTCCAGTATTTCTGACCTACGTAAGAATGAGATCTCATAAGAGGCTCTGCATTCCCCTCACTTTGTCACTCAGCCCTGACAACTGGCTCATTCTCTGTCTTAGGTGCAACTACTGCTTATACATTGATGGGTAAATTGTTTCTCAGTCAGTTTTCATTTTGCTGGGGGATGTTAGCAGACAGGTGTCTCCCTTGCTGGGGCTGCCTTTTATCACTTGATGTATTCACTTGAGGTTGGTATTGTAATCCATGTTATCGTGCAGTTGCTGGCAGCTGAAGATGAGGATCTACTTTGGTTTGTTAAGAGAAGTGTCATCGCCCTGTGTTGCAATCAGACACATACTAGAGGTGCTGCCTGGGGGTGTAATTGAGATAATTCTTCAGGAGCTGTCCTATATTTGCCCATCTCAGGCCACCCAGAAAGTCCCTTAGCTGTACTGATTTTTCTTGTTAGTGGGATCACTTATCTCTGCTCCCTTCCTTTCCTGTATTTACAACACTGTGGATGAAGCTGGGTGAAGTCACAGGAGCAGTTGTACTGGCTGGAGGCAGGCACAATGCAAGTGTGTGCTGGGCATACTTCTCCACATATCGCTGCCAATACGCCTTGCTCCAGACCTGTAGCAAGCTTTGTTCATGCAGTCACAGCCTCCCCCCCTGTTTCCAGAGCTCTGCCAACATCTCTCAGTCTGGACCTGCAGCCCCATCTTGCTAATCCTGTCTGAACAACCCCACCCCCAAACAGGTCTGATAATCCACTATTCCCGACCAATTGCCACCCCCCATGCCTGACCAATTGCTCCCCTCTGCCCCACCCCATGCCTCATGCCACGTAGCTACACTAATGTCCCTCAGTCATGACTTGCAGCTTTTGTGACATGGTCTCATGCTTATAAGGGACCAGCTTGTTTTCACCATTCAAGGTTTGAACTGAGGTCTCTTTGGAGAGACAAGAGTATTGTCTTAGCCCAGAGAGACAGTCACCACCCATACCTACCTATCCTGCCCTGTCCCCACATGGGGAGTGTGATATCAAAGCCTGCATTTCAGTCAGGGGAAGAAGCGGGATGAGGGTGCCTTTTTTAGTATAACTAAGGAAACTGCAATTTAGGTTTGTATTCACTCACTCTCACACTTGCTGATCAGCAAACCAGCCTGCAGCCAAACCAGGTCTTTTATATGCTTGCATAGGGGAAGGGGAGCCAGATAAAGCAGGCACTGGCTGGTACTACCACTTCACATAATGCAAGAAGGAATTTTTTAAATGACAAGGGAGACAGCAACTCTCCCTAGGCATGTCTCTTTGGGCCAGGGACCAAGTAACAGGCTCTGTGGCAAGGCAGCTCCTTGAACCTCAGGTACTGGGGTACGTATGACAAAGTCAAACTGCAGTGGATTAACTCTATTCCTCTTCATAGTCTGAACTGCAGTCGTTGTAGACCCAGTGCAATTGCTTTGAACTTCTACAGCAGTGGGGGCCAAGCTTTTTTGGCAGGTGTGTCACACTGCACCTTCCCTAAATACCACTCTAATCCCCTTCCTCTTCCCAGTCTTTTGATCTGCTTTCTGGTCCTTACTCTGTGATCCCTGTCTGATCTCCTGCTCTGCTTTCTTCCCTACCTGCTCTGGGCTGCCTGCCCCCTCCCTGATGTGCTGAGCACCACACTCAGAGGCTGCCCATACCACTTGTGACACGTGCTGCAGGTCAGCCACCCTTGTTCTACAGCATCGCCAAAGGCTTCACAGACAGGTATCTATCTGATCAAGGTTCCCAACCACTCCTGTGAGGGGCTCTTTCATCTTCCCCATCTTACAATTGGGGAAACTGCGGTAGAGAGCTGAAGTGAGTTTCCAGGGTCATACAGGGAATTACTAGCAGAACCAGTTATACAACGTAAGGGTCCCACCTCAGTCTCTCCACTAATATACACATTCCCTATCATGTTCACTCCAAGCAGAAATCCATCAGCTGTAAGCCCCCTGCAGAGCACAGTTACCAACCACCTTGTGAGCTGGGTAGGAACTGCAATACATCTGATATTATAGGGACACTTCCAAGGTTGACAAGCCTCCAAATTAAATACCTTAAAAATTTCATTAGCTGAGGTCCTTCTGTTGCCATGCCCTCTCACACTTTTGTTTATCAACCTTCATAGCTCTGAATATCTAGCAGCAGGTCAGCTGTGTCAGTACCCTAGGGAGACGCAGCAAAACAGAGGTCACGTGGGCTTCTGTGGCGCACAGAACAGGCACAAAGATTTCACTACCATGGTGCTCTAGAACCAAGGCACAGCAGCATGGAAACCAATTGCCCCAGATTTAACTAATATTGGCAGCAAAACAAGCGTATGAATGGGGTGGGATGCAGGGGGATAAACCTATTGGAGAATTGTTTGCAGTTGTGGTGTCCAATACTTTAAACACCATGATCTAAAGCCAGCTTGTTTCTTCAAAGATGACACATCGTATTTGGAGATGGAGCCCTTTTCTCCACTGGAGTTATAAGCTCTACTGTATTCAGCTGTAGATGCTGATGTGGCTGCACCACTGCAAAGCCCTAGTATGGATGTATTGCTATGATTTCACACCAAAGCAAGCTACACTGTTGCACATCACAGGGTACGATAGTGCAACATGTCTCTAGTGAGTGCACAGTGTTGATACACCCATGAGATTACATTACCCCAAACTATGCCTTCTCCTAGCTGATCTTGATGTGACTAGCCCTGGGAGATACATGACTAAGCATAACAGAGCGGGGTTGCTGCCTTCCCTCTCAAACTCTCTCCATAGGACACACCAGGAATTCTACAATCTGTTGAGAGGATATATTGTATTAAAATGCAGTACCAGAGTGAGGCCAGCTTCCTACCCAGACATGATGCTGCCCACCTGGCAGCTGAGTGTGATGTTTTATGCCCTCTGATCTAACAAGGGAAGGTGTCAACTTCCACTCTGCTCAACACATCCATGGGGTGGTAAGGCCTTTTCATGTAGTTGATCAAGTAGTGTGGTTTGATTTCTTTGTACCACAAAGTGGTACTAACCAGAGTGATATTTTTCTGTGGAAGAAACAGCTGTGAATATCATGGCAGGGTGTAGCCTGGTATATCACAGTTGGTAGCATACTACTTGTGCTTCTTGAGATGACATTGTGCTTGGGTCTGTACTGACCCTTTCACCAACACACTGTTAGATTCTGCTATCTAACTGCATTTGAGGGTTTGCAAAGCATAGCATGTGCACTTCTCTTTAGGAGATTATGGGGATATCACAGGTTGCGAAGTAGGGGAAATGAAGGGGGTGTCTGTTCACAGACTTTAAATGACTAGCTATACACCTAGAAATAGTATGCTTTGGTATGGCGTGGGCTAGAAGTATAGAGTTTATTTGTAGATTCCTGTAGTTGCCAGTATATCATGAAAGCTCACTATACAGGGTACATCTCAAGAAATGGAGAGGTTCTTACGGCAGAGATGAGTTCAACCTGGGACACTGAATTTTTGCTGAAGGAGAGTTCAGTAGCTCTTCTGGAGACAGCAGTGTATTTCTTCTCTCCGAGCTGTGACGGGGGCAGCTCTCCTGGCTGAGTTCATGGAGCATGGGGAGGTGAGCGTCACATTACTTAGGCACATGTGCATCCATTCCCACCAGCACCACTTACAAAACTCAGGGAGTGAGAAGACTAATGCCTCTGGGCTCTTCACTTACCCTGACTCCAACAATAATATCCTCTCTAAAGAGCACAAAGGGGAGACGCTGGGGATGCAGATACCTTTGAAAAGCAATGCTGCTGCTTTGTCACAGAGTTCAGAGTTTCTCTCCCTTTTTATTGTTCATGACAGCAGCATGAAAACAGACAAACAAGATCTCAGTCTTTTAATTCTTTCTGTTCCTTATCCCACATCTGCACAGGTAGTTCTAGAAATGGCTGTCCAAGGATGCCCAACTCTGGGATGGAGTCATGGGGAAAGCAATCCTATCTAAATTGAGCAATTGGTTGATTCTTTGCTTCATATACATTGTGGCAGGGCACTGTGTGTGCCTGCCACTTTAAGGCCCTGGAGCTGGCAGCCTCCAGGTGCCTAATGAGGGCAGCCATTTTAGGCTCAGGGCTGCCTATGTAAAGAAGGCAGTTTGGCTGCTGGAGGAGGCAACAACATTGCCTGGCCTGAGGGCTGTTGAGTTTCAACTGGAGGTAAAGGAAGAGCTGTAGGGGATGGATGGAGGCTCCTGGTCTTGGGTACAACTGGAAACTACACCCTGCCGGGAGTGGGTGGCTTGGCAGGGCTCCCAGTGCTATGGGAGCCCCCAGGAAATGCCAGGTCAGTGATCACCCTGGTGAAAGATGGGTTGGGGTGCCTTAACCCCTAGCCCTCACCTTACAATGGGTTGCATACACTGGAGATAGTTGGGGGGGTGCAAGCCCCGAGGAGGAGAGTTGGAGGCCAGGTGTGGCCAAGGCCACTTGAGCCCTGTGGGGGTTTGTGACCCCAAAGAGGAGAGTTGGGGCCAGGCACGGCTATGGCCACCTGTGGAGGGAAGCCCTGAGACCCTGAGTAAAGTGGGGGGAGCAGTGTGTGGAGCCCCCAATGGAGGGGGGTTCAGCCAGAGACAGAGAGCTGTGTCCTGACCCCAGTAAGCCCTCCAATGTGGGGAGGCAGAGTATGGGTCGAATATAACACCAGTAATAGTACCGCAACCTGCTGTCCAGGGTGGGAGTGAGAGTCCCCTGTGAAACCCTGAGGCACTAATCATGGTGTGAGGTAACCCCAGCTCCCCACATCTGTAAAGAAGGACCCAGAAAGGGGGTCCCTGGGATAAGAGTATGGGTCATACCTCGAGGCCTGCCAGAGCTTCCCCTGACTGGCCCGGGCGGGGGCCAGGACCAGGAGGGTCAGAAGGGCAAGGAGGCCCACCAAGAGAGATGCCCAAGAGCCAAGGGCCTGGGGTCCCAACTGGCCTGGAGGTGGGCCGGGGCTAGTGTGAGCTGAAGGTCCCAGTGAGGGGACCACACCCAAAGGGGAACCGGTGGCAGGAAGATATGTGGCCCAGTATGATGGTGGCAGAGCCTGCCTGAAGGGAGGAACCCAGGTGGGGTCCTACAGTAGGATTCTGGGACCCATCGTGTGGGACTGGCACACATGAGAACATCATGACGTCATCAGCAAGGCTTGGGCTGCGGTGTAGGGGAGGAATGGAGCTGCAGATAGTGCCCTCTAGCAGCGGGGCAGAAAATGGGCAGCCTCCCGCCTAATTACATCTATTAATTAATCAATTAAGACCAAGGCAAGCGGTTCACCCAAGAACAGGTGGGCGGGCCACGTGGAGATGGGCCCCAGTAGGCCCCCTGTTACAAACATAATTGAGCCTTCAAGTTATCTCCACATTGTGGCAATAGAAACATTGTGTAGAGACACACAAGCTACCTAGCGCAGGTCCAGTGTAGCAGTCCAACTACAGCAGCAGGAAACTGAGTGCATGCTAATTCTCCTTGTTTCTCAGAAGATGGTAATAAAAATACTAAAAGGAGGAACCCATATGGATGCTGGACATGCCAGAAACAACCTTTGCAGGATTATTTTTATACAGTAACCAGCTTGATTTCCGAGCCAGAGAGAAGTAGCTCCATCAGAATGATCAACCAAACTTTGCGATGTTTTCCTGAAATGCCATTAATTTTTAAAGTGAATGTCCTACACTCGTTCCTGTTCTGTAAATGAAGGAACAACTCTATATAGATACAGACAACACATTAATAATCCAAATGAACAAAGTGTCTGTAAAACACTTTACTCCCACATTGAAGGAGCTCTCTGGCCTGCTAAAATCTTCCTTCCTCAACACATCCTCTGTGAGAGAGCATGAGGGGGATACATGAATCCTGTAGTATTCCTGGAAGGTGAATGCAGTAGGCTTTTTTGGACTATACTAGGAATTAGGTGCAAATTTGAATGGATGCCATGAAAAGCATTAATTTAACATCCCTTGGATATTTATATCTAGGGACCAGAGCAGTTGTGAAGCATCTGTTGAGTTTGAGCAATTCTCCCACTTAACAGTTACTCAAATTCTTCTAAAATGAGTGCCCTGATCTTTGAGGGGAAAGGGTTATCAGATCAAAACACTTGGGTCCAAGTCATTTTAATAACACACCCACTAATATGCTCAGGTTTCACCAGGATCAGTATTTGGCCATAGAAAGTAGGATCCAAATTCTGCTTGAGGGGTTGTAGAGATACAACCACAAGCAGAACTTGATGGAAACCCTAGCCACAGTACAGTAGAGGAAGAGGCAGCAACTTTTCAGGCTCCTTTCTATGTACTTTGCTGCCAGTCAATATGCTTCTGCTGTGACCTGGAGAGACTGGCTGTCAGGATGAGGCAGGAATTCAGGATGAGGCAGTCCTCAGTATGCCTCCCTGACAAGGTTACCAACCTTGGAGCTAATTAGCACTACTTATGGTGGGTGTTGTCAGATGCACACCTAGCTACTGTTGACTACTCTGAGACCTGCCATCTCTTTCTGTATCTCATAGGATGGCAACTACTTCACTTAACCTGTTGACTCAAGTCAAGAGTGGAAAAGTTTACTTGCGGACATTCACTAAATCTGCACTTACTTACCTGAGAAAACCATGTTTTGTTTTCATGGAACATCTAAATAGAAATGATTATATGTACAGAAACTAATATATGCATACCTTGGTGGTGCTTGTGTCATACACTCATTCAGGAAGTGTCATGTATTTACAAGTATGTATATGGGTGAAAGTGCTGGTTTGGCCTTCCTACATATGAGTGCAATTATTTGAAGTAAGTAGGAATAGAAAAGTGAATATAAAAAATCTGCTAGACAGGAAATGCTTTCTTTAGTCGGGATGGAATCCAGCTATTTTTAAGTCTAGGGTCCATGTATGCAGTCAAATATAATTTTCTGTTTTGTGCCAAACAAACCAGAAAGGACTTTAAATATCTTAGGTGTGTCTACTCCCTGTATCTCACTCTTCACTTAACACCTATGGTCTCATGAAGTTTTCATCAAGTAAACAGGAGACAGAAAACAGCTGAAGTGGTTTAGGTAGCCTGAATTCCAATTATCGACTGTTCCCTAGGAACAGATTGTGAAGCTCCTCAATATCCTCACTCAGGACTCTTCATCAGATGATTAGGAACAATAAGCAAATATTTTTGAAAACCAGATAAATAAATTGTTAACAAAGACCACTGCAGAGCTTTGTTTCAATAGCTGAGAGCCATTAGCTAGCACTGGGGTCATTTGGAGTTGGGATAATTCAGCACCTGAGGAAATGCCTCATGGTTAGGACTCTGTGGAGTTTTTTTTAACTTTCCCCTTAATGAAGAGTATGGATGGAAGGGATCAGGCTATGCCACCAGCCAAAGAGAAAAACAAAGAGCCTAATTCACCCACAAAAGTTTGTGGTTTTAATGACATAGCCTTCCTACCATCAATGAACCAGGATGAATTTGCTGGCTGGATCCTTGTGACTGACTCTACTGGGGACATTGCCCTGATGATGGATTTGCAGTGCAGCCACAATACAGACGGTCTGCTGGAAGGCACAGATACTGCTGGCACTAACTAATACATTAGAGATTGGGAGAAGGGGAATAGAAAACCTATGTTCACCCGAGCCCATTACTCCCACCTCCGATGACTGAATAACTCAAGGCAACTTGTATTTTTGGACAAAAAGAGGCTTCAGGCTGCGGCGTGTGAGCTGAGCCAATGGAACTACTTGTGCCTGGGATTATTGCCTCCTCGCTTGGAAATGATCGCTTCTGACAAGCTCGCCGCATGAACAAAGCAATGTGAAATTGACCTCATCACCACCAATCATATCAGATTGTTTAGTACAGTGGGAATGTTTAGCCTGACAATGACCTAGTTAGCTCCTTAAAGGAACAGCAGCCCCTGCGTTGGGAAAATGGCCAGTGGGGGGATGGGGCAGGAAGAGGGAGGCAGACATGAGGAAATGGAAGGAGCAAGTCATTACAAAATATAATTGCCCCAAATTGTTTCTTTACAACTTATCACCTGCCCTTTGCCCCCAAGGGGTTTCTTGGCACATCACAGGCTCATGGAAATTGGCACAAAGGAGGGTCCGAAGGGAGTGGGGAGGATGCCCTGGAAAAGAGAAGAGAACTATGAGAATTTTAAATCTGAAAGCTAGGATGATTTTTTCACCTAAGACTCTCCCTTAGGGGGGCAATGACTTCGGTGACTTTAAAACTGATCTGCTATGGCGCCATTGCATAATTGGTATAAAGACGTTGCCTAGTAAAGAGTCAACGTCTGAAGGTTAAGGCTTTTTGTCCTGAAGGATTTTCAGGAGCAGGCACTTATGTTCCATGCTATCCAGAGCAGGAGCACTGTGGGCAGACTGGGGTTTTGAGGTCTTTTGAGAGCATCCATACCGTGATCACAGTGTGTATTCATGTTGGACGAATTAATAGGGGACCAGGGCTGGGGTTTCCCTAGATATAATCACAGAACAGCACTTCATGAAAGATTCATCCAGCACAAAGGGCTACTGTCAGCCATTTCTGTCACACCACCCACAGAAAGTTTTGAAGAGATGATGGCTCTGAAGTAGCTGAGGAGGTTTGGTGATAGGAGCCTGTTTCTTTGGAGTGGCACCAGGGAACAGGTTGGTAACACTGGGATTGCACTGGAGGAAGGTTAGGTCATAATGGGCCAGTCCGTTGGGATCCTACCAGAAAGGACTTTGCCAATAATTTTCTATTCTACCATCAAGATGACCAAGGGGATCTTTGTGACCTGAGCACTTTATAAGCAAGCTGGAGGGAAGGGGTAGGTATAACAACAGATTGTTCAATCGCTAGAGATAAAGAAAGAAGGGGAATATTTTCTCCACATAGTTACTTTCAACTCCATGAATTTTAGCTTTTAATAAAAATGGGTTGTTATTTTTACCACTTTATCTCCAGACTCTTCTGAAAAATTATGCCAAGCACAACAAAAGCTAAATAAAAGTAAGTCCTCTATATTTAGTTGCTGTTTACAATAATAATTATTAATTGTGTTTATTGTGTTTAAGAACAAACTGAGGACAGGGCCTCATTCTGCTAAAGTGTGCAGAAACACAAAGTAGCAGTTTGGATAGCTTACAATCTAAATAATAAATGTCAATCCTTCTCCAGGACAATTTCCATATGGTATTAGAAAATGCTTTTTTCTTATTCAGATATCGAGTGATGGTATCACTTGGTGCTGTGGTTCCCACAGTTTGAGCAGTAAAGATAAATAACAAAACAGGAATTATTTTCTGTGAAAGGCGTTAAATGAAATGAAAATTTATATTTGATATTTTGTGGATTTTTTGGCAAAAAAAAATTCAAGACAAATACTGATTTGAAACATGTTGCTATTGAAATCTAGCAGAAATAAAGTAAAATGACATGCAGTTATTTAATTTTCCCCCTCCTCATTCATTTTTCTTTTAACATAAAATCTCAGAAAGCCCATAATGTTTCCTGCTTTGGTTTCATTCAGCTACAAGGAAAACAAAATTTTTTTTTTTTTGATTTTTTTTCATAGACAAAAAGTTTCATGCCATTTCAAAGCGTCATCATTCTTAGGAAAACAAAACCTTTCCAACGGACATTTCTCAACCAACTCAAGCAAGCCTATTGCCTGGCCCTTTGCTGCAAGTAACAGTGATATGAAAGGGGAAAAGAAGGGGATCTTTTCTAGCAATATGAGGACATCTCCATTACCAAAAAAGCAGACACTGTCCAAATGTATTGGAGTGCATACCCTTTTCTGCACACTCCAGGTGGCTGAGGGTATATTGTGTTAATGGTGCCTGCTATCATTATTACAGGCAATATTCTAGCATTTCTAATATTACCTGATGTTAAAGCAAAGGTTGCTTAATTTAGCATTTTTTTTCCTGAAGGGGCTGAAGTGGAATTAAAAAAAAAGGATCCCTTTCATTAAGTATCCCCAAGATATTTATGCAAGTTTTCCTCAACCACCTGCTCTATTCTCTTTCACCCCCAAAAAGAAAAAAAACCCAAACCTCTCGTTATTGCTGTGTTGTTTTGCCAAATATGGAATCCATTTTTGTTTATAATTATCTACTTACCATAATTACTGCACTTTGCTTTTGCAGTTGATTTTGTACCAACTATTTTAACTAAAAAATTTAATTGAATAAAAAATGAATTATTACTAGGGTTTTAAAACAACTTCTCTTTCCCCCATTTGCTTGACAGTGAATCTGAAAAAAACTGAGAATATAAGTGAGGCAACAATGAAATATATAAAAGCAAAAGAAAACGGCAAAGGGTAAGTACTAAAAGGAGACAAAGGTTAAGAAAAATGCTTCCCCCCTCCCTTTCTTTTCCTTTTTTCTCCTCCTTTTTTTCTTTTGATTGGTAAAGAACAAATCTGAAAAAAGCTGGGTCTAAACCCTGCATAAAAGGAAAATGACAAAGGTTAAAAATAATTTGAAAATGTCTAGGATAAAAGCTAATTAAAGGAGGAAAAATGTGCAAGGAAAATGTGTTAATTATAAACAAAGATAAAAATAGTGTTGATTACAAATATATATATGTAGGTATGCATGTGAATTTTAAATATATGCAAGGTAAGGGAATGATGATAAAAACAACTATGCTTTATTTATAAAGGGGGAACTAACAAGCTGTGCATCTTATTCTCACCCTGAGCCCTTTGTTGTATGCTGTATCCACAGGTTCTTTCTTCAGCTGGTCTTTTTAGATCCTGTTGCTGCCGTTGGTGACGCTAATGTGGACCCAGTTCACATACGGAGACATGTTGACTTCAAAAGGGGTCTGTGCAGGCTCAGAGGTCTGCCTGAGCAGATTTGATCACAGATTTAGAGTGTTAGAGGCAGGGATTGTGTCCTCCTATATTATGTATACAGTGCCCAGGACAATGGGGTTCCTATCCCACTGAAATTTGTGCATGCTACGTATTATTCTTTATTTGCTTCTGATAGAATAACTACTCTGAATGTTATTAATTGAGAAGCTGTTTGTATTAAATTGTAGGCCTGACCTGCTTATGCTCCTTGCCTGTAAACCTGACCCTAGTTACCTATCCCTTGCTAATAAAGCCCATTATGACACTGTTGCCGCAATATGCTTTTGTAACCCTGCTTATCACCGCTATGTTTCCCCGATGCTTTCATTTCTTCCCAGTCTCTATTCATTACACTCAAGGGCTGCACCTCTCCCAGAGGGGAAACAGATCCTTGAAAACATTAAGAGCCATTTACATGGAACAAATGTTTCACAGCTCCTACCACAGTTTGCCGCGATCTTAGTTTGCCAGACCAAGGTTAGAGGTACACAAGGGTGGGGAAAAAATAGGAACGGCAGCCTTCATTTCTGGCCTTCCTCACACGTTGGAAGCTCATGTTTCTTAATGGATATACTGCGCAATGAATCAGAAAACTAAGGTCCAAGAACATCCAGGCTGGGAGTGGAGTTGGGAAGGCTCTGGCTGCTGGTGGCAGTGGCCATCTTGCTGAGAAGCAACAACACGTATGAAAAGGAGCAGGAATCCCATGGGTTTGAGAGGCGAACGCAGCATCCTTGCCTGCTGCAATAGTGACTTTGCAAGCAGAAGGAAAACGTTACTGTGTAAACATGGGAAGTCTTTATTTAAACATTAAATCTCTTCTTCTGATGTTCAGCCAGATCCCCAGCTGGATGGAGACTCGTTTATACTAATGATGGGTACAGCAGTTGGGATAAAATAAGAAGTGACCTGACCCTTCACCCAGAGGTTCTGCTGAATCCTGTATGTATTTGGAGATTCAAAATATTGCACTTAACATTTAACTCTGTTATTTTTAAATGTTACTGCTAGCATCTGTACTTCACAATTTCTCCTAGCATTAAAAGACAGAGTGCCTGTGCATGATGAAGAAGCCTGTGCTGGGCAGATTCCCAGAGCTATACAAAGATAGTAAAAAGAGGCCATTTCTGCTGCCCCATGCACTTATAATCTAAGTATAAAACAAAAGACAACAGGTGGATACAGACAGCTGGACTGGGGGCATGTGAAACTTCACAGCAAGGTGGCTGCTGCCAACACAGAAACCCTTGATTTCAAATACACACCGCCGATTAAACTTGGCATAAAATGTTTTGGATGGAACATTTTTCCACAGTAAAACACATTTTTCCCAAACGCAAAATGTTTCACAGAAATGTGTTGATTTCAACAAAACTTTTGGTGGGAAAAAGTAGAAATTAATCATTTATATTTTCATGTTTGGATAATGTCAAAGCATTTTGTTTCAGTCAGGTCAAAATGTTTTGCTTCAACTTTATGATTTTGATTAGTTTCTTTTAAACATTTATATTACAATTAACATTTTAATATGCCATAAAATTATAATAAAATCTGTTGTGAATTGTAGTGATGCATTATGTTTGTTTATTTGTTCATTATAGTTGGGGTTATGTTTATTTATATTATGCTATTTCCGCATTAGCAAAATGAGACATTTTGGGGCATAAAAATGGAACCTAATATCTAAACAGAGCATTCTGAGGGTTCAGAACTCAATTTCGGGGGGATTTTCCTTCTGTGGAAAAAGTCAGCATTTCATTTCCCTTCGGAACAAAAACAAATTTTGAAATGTTGGAATTTCCCACAGAACAGAAATTCCAGTTTCCGATCGGCTCTATCCCAGAGTATTGTTCCTCCATTTGCCCCTGTGAAATCAATGTGCTGCGCTGAGTGAAACAGGTGCGGCATTGCCCTTTTAGACCAGCCCATGAAATATTGCTCTTTTCTTCTTAAATCCCTTTTGACATTTAAAAATATTTCTTCGCAAATTAACTCTTTCAGAGACACCATAACTGGGGTTTTAATCAGCAGTTTCCTCATTACATAGGACTGCAGGACCCCATTAGAATAAGGATTTTATTAACAGCTATACTGACCTTTAAGGAAGATACAATAGGGTTTTTTTCCCCCTGCATGTCACTTTTGTTAGGGTAAAATTCAGCTGCTGGATAGTAAGAGATATTATTTAGGTTTTCTAAAACAGAGAAGGCAAAGTAATTCAGAAATGAATGTAAAGGGATTCTGACATTCTTGCAAGGCCATTTTGGCACTTACTCAGATTTAGGAACATGCAGGAAAATTGGCCTCTTGCTTCTAAATGCTCCAGTATGATTATTGCTATAAACATGGCTAAAAAGAATATCCTTTCTATTTATGCTAGTATTCATATCCATGTAACCCCTGCATCCACATCAAGGAACTCTTGCTAGTGAACCTGTGTAGAAAGACATCTGTGCTCATATGAAAGAACTCATAGATCAGGCTCATATTCTCATATGAATGCCTGGGCACCCCCATGCCTGGATTGAAAGAATAGTAGTCAGTATGGTCTGATACACAGGTGCATGTGCATATATATACATATATCCAAATACCCTTCCCCTTCTGATGGAGACCTGACATTTGTATTCTCTTTAGCATTTTTACTGTTTACTGTAAAACACTAATCACACTCAGTCATACAAGACAATAACGCAGGGTTCCTCTCTACACCCTGGATTATTATTTTAGGCATTTACAGACTCCAGTGACCAATAGAGAGTTCAAAATATCCCTCCAATCTAAACATTATATATTTTTAAAAGAATGGCAACATCCCTTTGATTTACTTTCCTATGTTCACACAGGCAGGACTCAGTTCAGGATGCTGTCTTCACCCCTGGGGCACAGATAGAAAAATACAGCCTCAGGATGTGATCTCTTCAGTCTCTGGGGTGGAAGAAAGTGTGAGGTTATAAACCTGATCTATAGCAACTTTCTCTGGTGACTTGGGAATGCTGTTCTGGCTCTCGTAGGAAGCCAAGGAAAGTGGGAAGGATGAAGTAACATGATGTGAGACCTCAGTGTGTGTAGGACGCAAAGGGGGAAACTGAAGAATACCTAAAAGGGCAACCCTTTAGAAAGGCAGCTGGAAGGGGTTAAATCATAGCTGACATTTCTGGATCCTGGGAGCTTTTCTGATGATCAAGTGTCAGAGTGACCCTCCATAATCTTCATGATTTCAGGGACAAGGAACTGAACTCAAGTGAAATCAGAAATGCCTCTGCCAGGCACAGAGCTTCACACGGCAACGCAACTCACTGACCCTCTTCCCTTTGTCTTCCTTTCCATTGACTCAGGGCATTTTTACATGCCTATTGACAACGTGTTTGGGACATTCAGACATCAAAGTGACAGTGGCATTTCCATGACCTGAAACCAAAGACTCTGTCGGCTTGGGCTTTGAAGACATTAGCTGTCCATAATCATGAGTTAGAATTTATCAGCCTTTTAAAAAGCACATGATGAGAATGACTAGTGACAAAGTGTTTCTACAGAGAACGATTGGGCCTGGCAGTGTTTATCTCCCTGAGCCCCTGGAATTTGCAATATTCATTAAGAGTTGGGGAAAATGTGCTTCTTTTGGAACAGTGCAGATCCTTAAAGGGAACTTTTCTCAAGCACAAGCCCAGAAGCAGTGATTCTGGCCAGGGTGATGGAGGAGAAGCAATTAAAAATGTTCTAGCCCATTAATAGCCTAATTCATTAGAAACTGTTATTCAGAATGGTGTTCTGTGGCAAAAGCAACGGGATGGGGTGAATGCACCAGAAAGAGGAAAGCTGCTGCACAAAATGCTTCCTTTTTAAACAAAAATAATTACTTCTCCTGGTGCTTATTTATTTATGTATTTATGAATTTTCTTAAATGAGCTCTCCTCTCCTTATGTGGTTTGGCTGGCAGTCTGCAAGTTCACATGGCTTCTTACAAAGGGCTCATCGTCAGCAGTCAACAATGAAATCTGTCTGAGAATAAAGTGTTTAATTGCGGTCAGTGTTTCGAAGCCCTCAGCTGGCGGCTGCAGCCATCTTGGTGAAGCTGATGCAATCACTGTGTGCATGGGGGAGGCCTGGCAGTGGGTGGGGAGGCCAGTAACAGAGGAGATAAACCAGGTTCCAGCCTGCTTTGATAATGTTTTTGATCATTGCAAATTCAGCTGTGATGTTAATGATCTTACCTTTACATAACAGCTTCAAGTCAGCTGATGCCTCCAGAAGCTTAAACACTTGACAGAAGTAGCGTTTCATCATCTATCACTGGATCTTGGAAGCTGGTTCACAGCAGTGCACAGCCAGTTTAGCCAACAGTTTGAGACAGGGAATGAAGAGCACATGTCCAGTTGACATCTCAATGATTTTAGGATGCAAACTGCAACTGCCAGAGTTAGAGTAGGTCAGAGTCCTGAGAGAGGATGCTGAGGGTACAGTGCTGGATTAGGGCTGATGAGAGCAGGGGGTCTATCACCAGGTCTGCCACAAACTTCCTGTGTGTCCTTGGGCAAGTCACTTGATCCCTCCCTACCTCAGCTCCTCATCAGTATAGTGTTTTGTCTATTTAGACTGTAAACTCTTGGGAACAGGAACTGCCTCTTACTATATAAGTGCATATACAGCACCTAGCAGTAATCACGATCTGAGCCCACAGATGTTCCAATAATAGTAATCAGGCTAAAGACCCCTTAATCTATTGAGCAATGCCAAAGGATCTTTAATGAGCATGTGTGATCAGAAGGGCCGAGGTTTTACATCTCTGCCTCTCAAGTGCAGGGCACACCTACAAGGTAACAGCATACCTGAGCATCCCCCTGTGGGAGTGGGTGAGTGCTGAGTGAGGGACAAGATTGCCACTTATTGAATCAGCATTAATTCCTATGATGGCTTTCTTCAGACGTCTCACTGACATACAGCCCTGCTTCACTGGTGGGACTTAAACACAATAGCAACATAAAGTGTGGCAGCTGCTGGCTAACTTTAAACATTTCATGGGCATTTCACTTTCCAACATGAAAGTTCTTTTTTCATATTGCTCAAGCCTGTATCACAACCAGATGGAAACTGCTTTTGTCATATGTGACATCACTTCACAGCAAGATGGTGGCTGTTAGATGCCAAACTGCCGTGTGATGTCCATGCAAATATAGGGACTTTCCACAGTTTACTCTTGATGGGAAAAGTAGAACTCATTTGCAGGAGAAGGTTCCCAACCAGCTGCACCGAGCAAGTTGTGTGGGGAGGGTCCTTGGGTGGAAATTTGCTGTAAATGAAATGATGGGTGAGAGTAGCTGTAAGCCAATCAGATGTGCTTCTGTCCTATCACCCTCCACACTCCCACCCGCCAGCGGGGCTTATGCAGATGGTTGTCTTAGCTGCTGCCAACATTCTGGAGGATGTGGGTGGTAGGATTTTTGCTGTGCATGTTTCCCTGGCTTCCATTGCTTTCCTCTCCAGTCCACTGCCAGATGTTTGATTTTCCTCTTTTATATACATACTTATATATTTGTTGGTTTGACCTTGGCTTTTTCCCCCAGCCCTTGCATAGGGCTTGGCAGATGTGACTTCCATTTTCATAATGAGTGTCAAACAGAATGAACCAGGCTAGGCTGAGGAAACTTTTAATAAAAATGACCCTCTCTCTGGCTGAGGCACACAAGGCACTTCTGCACTTCAAACCCTGGCTTAGGATTCTCATGGATCAACCAGCTGCATTAGCCAGCTGTGCTCTTCTTAATCCAATGCAAAGATGAGCTCCCAATTTTTACCTCCATGCTGTTCTGTTCAACTCTCCTAGCCAGAATTCAGCATGTGATGGAGGTCAAAATCTGCAATGTGAAATATCAGAAGAGAGGAGAGTTGGGGAAGATGGTGGTGAGTTTTGCATACATATATAGGAGAGTGTGCAATGTTCTGTCACCTTAGCATCCTGAAGCCAGGGATCTGCAGGATCTGGAAGAGGGAGGGGTCACCATAAGTCACCACATCCAGAAGTCAGCTGGCCCAGGTGGAATGCACCCAAGAGTGCTAAAAGAGTTGGTTGCCATCATAGCAAAACCAATGGCGAGAATATTTGAGAACTCATGGGGCTCGGGAGAAATTTTTGAAGACTGGAACAGGTGGAATAGGTGGAACAGGTGGAATAGGTGTCTATCTTCAAGAAAGGAAAGAAGGAAGATCCAGGGAACTACAGGCCAATCAGTTTGACCTCAATCCTTGGAAAGATCTTGGAAAAAATCATCAAAGAAACCATCAACATCAGGCTAACCAAAGGCAACGTTCTGAGAGATAGTCAACATGGCTTCGTTGCAGGTAGGTTTTGCCTGAGGAACCTCATTTCCTTCTATGACCAAGTGATGCAGAAGAAGAGGAGAAGAGGCTCATGTCATATATTTAGATTCCAAAAAAGCCTTTGACTTGGTCTCCCATAATGTCCTCATGGTAAAATTGGGGAACTACAACCTCAACAAACTTATGGTTTGATGGCTGAGGATCTGGCTCCGTGGTTGGACCCAGAGAGTGACAGTCGATGGAACCAAGTCAACATGGCGCATGGTGACCAGTGGTGTCTCCCAGGACTCAGTAGTTGGACCAGTACTCTTAATATATTCATAAATGATCTGTATTCAGGTGTCAGAAGCAGACTGGTTAAGTGTGGATGATGCCAAATTATGGGGAAGTGTGGTCATGCTAGAGGGTAGGCTAGCAATTCAGACCAACCTAGACAGGCTTACAAGGTGGGAAGATAAAAACCTGATGACATTCAACATGGAGAAATGCAAGGTGCTCCACCTTATGAGAAAAAACCCACATCATACTTACAGGCTCGGCAATGCTACACTCACTAGCACCACACCCGAAAGAGACTTGGGGGTCATGACTGACCACAAAATTAACATAAGCCACCAATGCAATGCTGCAGCTGACAAAGCAAATAAAACTCTGGCTTGCATCTACCGATGCATCTCAAGCAAGACCCAGGAAGTCATCGTCCCACTTTACTCGGCATTGGTGAGGTCGCAGTTGGAGTACTGCATCCAAATCTGGACTCCACACTTTAGAAAGATCAAGAGGCACTATTTCACAGTCAGGGTGGCTAGGAACTTGAACCAACTTCCAAGCGAAGTGGTGCTTGCTCCTACCCTGGGGGTCTTCAAAAGGGGGCTAGATAATCACCTAGCCGGGGTTGTTTGACCCCAGCATTCTTTCCTGCTTCTTTCAGGCTTTTCCTGTGAAGACCTGTCTGTGACCCTGACACTTGTCTTTGCTTATCAATGACATTTTTCCTTGTTAAGTTATCCCCAGCATGCAGCAGCCAGGAAAGGACAGAGAAGATCCTACAGGGTCTACAGCTCAGCCTGCCAGGACTGATACATACACAGTACCAGACTTAGGCTTAAGCTACTGAAGCTACAGTTTAGGGCCTCACAATACGAGGGGCCTCTAAATAAGAAAAAAAAGGAACTTTTTGTTCTAATATGACAAAAATATACATATATATGGCTCCATAGTTATTATTCATATTGAATTAATAAATGTGTATAGAAATAACAATAATTTATCTTAAAATTTCATTAAAATCCATTTTTGTGGATTTCATGGGTTATTTTTATCATATGGGGCCTCTTAAGATGGACATACTTTAGGGCCTCAGGATGTCATAATCTGGCACTGTACACACATACTGACTCTCAGCTGAGACAGGTATTTTCACATGAAGTGTGAAGGAAAACCCCTCCCAAGAACAGGTGTATTAGTGTATGTGATATTGTTCATTGCATGATAGTAAGCAGCCCTCACTATCTATTGAGGAAAAGGGGCTTGACCTAAACTTGGGAAATTTCCAGGATAATTAGGACCCTGTACTTGTTTGCCACTGTTCTGATATGTACTCCCCAGAACTGCTTCTCTTTTCCTCTCCAGCTGCACTATTGTCTATTCTGCCTCTCCAGTCTGCATCCTAGCTCTGTGAGTCCACATCTGCCTGATGCCCTGTCTTCTGTCACTAAAACCATGGCCCTTGCACTTTAACTTTCCACAGTGATGGGTGTTGTGAGCAGAAGAACCACCCTTCCCTTTCCAGCCCCCCTCCCTGCAACAGGAAATTTCCCCTTCATCCCATTTCATACCTCTTCATTGTGACTCTGGAATATTTTTGGGATGCTCTGTATGAAACATCACTGTATGCCATAAGCCATGCATGTTTCAAATACAATGCAAATTGACCAGGTGTACAATAGTTTAATTTTTATGGTAATAAAGTGGGTATAATTTCCTTTCAACAGTTTTTTTTTATTTATTTTTTTTTTACAAATTGTATACAGTGACTGATATCTATATCTAGAGAACTATATCTATGTATATAGCAGGCGTACCTTTTCAGGGCTTGGGTTGAATCACAGGCTTGAGGGTCTGCTGTTTGATTGCTGGAGCCCACCCACCAATCCAGAGGCAGCAAAAGGGAAGCAATGCCACACCCTTTTCCAAAGGGAGGGGGCAAGGAGCAGCTGGACCTGAATCGGAACTGCGCCAGTCAGGTCCGGAGGACTTTGGGGGTGGAGCCCCTGAAGGGTATAAAAGGGGAGCGTACTCGGCAGGCTAGTGAGGAGAGAGGAGCTCCGGAGAAGGCTGTCCTCGGGACCCTGCCTGAGTTTCAGTGGTGTGCGAATCAACACATGGGGATCAGGCTCTAGGAGCCACTCGAGGTGGCTTGAGCCTGCAAACCCAGCAAGCGGCTGGGCAGTCTGTGTGCAAATCGGCACACGGAGAACTGGTCCTGGGAGCAGCTCAAGGCTGCTCAGACCCCACACAGAGTGCAGATTGGCACAGGGATCCACCCTGGGAGCAGTTCGTGGCTGCTTGGGCCTCACCTTGTGCATGGGTCTGTGCACAGAGGACTTGCCAGGGAGCAGCTCACGGCTGCTCAAGTTAGCCCTGGCTCTAGGCTGAGTGACCGGAGCCCTGCAGTGCAGCTCTGCCTTTAACTAAAAGAGCCTCGGTGCCCAGAGAAGGGCCTGGGAAAGGGAGGACCCCCAGTGTGAGACTGGGGAACTGGAGCCTGTAAGGGTTCGGCTCCTGTGAGAGTGAGAGAGCCCTGGGTGCCCAGTGCGGGGTGCCAGGCCATTGAGGAGAGATGAAGGTGCTGCTGAAGAGAGGCTCTTGTGGGATCGGCCTCCAGAGGACAAGACTTGGCTGCTTCAGAGAGGAAGCATGAGTTACTGGGGAAGTGGGCCCCGCAGGGGAGGCTGACACAGGTGAGGAGGGTCTGCCGCCTCCACCCTCCATTGCGGGAGGGGTATGTCCACGTACCAGGGCCCTAAAGGGGAGGGGCTCCAAGGAAAGCCTTGTGGAGGTGCTAAGCACACTCCATATTTTGGGTGATTTTTGTTGTGTCAAGGTCTATATAGCTATGGGTTTTCTTTAAGGGAGTTTATATGGTTCATGTGTTCTTAATGGATTAATATGTATATTTGTATTGTTACTTGGTAGGTCTAGGGAATATTATTATTAACTTATTTGGGTTATATAAGTTGATTCTCCTTATGTGTTTATCGTGTTGTAACCTTAACTACCTTGTTTAATGTGTTAATTATTATATATGCTGTAAGTTATATATAGTTTATGTGGATTGTGGGATATTATAAGTAGTGTCACATGCTAAGTTTTATTGTAAATATTTCATGTTTTATCTTAAGTACAGGTATTTATTATAGTAATAAATTGTATATAGTTAAGCACTTGGTCTCGGCCTGGCTCTGTAGAGAGGAGAGGGAACTGCTCTAGTATCTGGACACTCCATCAGCACCCTGCTTGACCCCCACCGCTGTCATTGGAGGACAGGACACCCCCGCCTCCTCCCAGGGTGTACCCAGGCTACATATAGATATGTAGCTATTAATTCATGTAGGAAGGGACGCAGAGTCTTAACACAACTTAATAGCTCTTGATGACTATTTTATCCTTCTTCCTTCTAAGTCTGACAGAGTGTCAAGTCAGTAATTTTCATTATGAAATAACTCTAAGCAGGTAAAAAGCCTGATTCACAAATATTTTGGTGACTTAAAACACCTGGAACATTTGCTGTGACTCATGTACTCCTATTCTTCCTTATTCACGAACATTTGGGCAACTACTGAGCATTTGTAAAAATAACAAAGAATCCTGAAAGTTCCATAAAGTTTGTGGAGAACTCGCTGCACTTGGGAAAGTACCATGGATTGCAAACTTGTTCAGAAGAAATAATTTTTAGTCACAAGTGATTCACCAATTAAAAAAGAGTCTAACTTCAAAAACAATATTCAAAATGAACTCTTTAGCCCACTCTAGAAATTAATCAAGGACTTTGGAGTGCATTGGAGCTCCCTGATTGGCTTTCAGTGATGTCATGTATGTGCTCAAACAGTAAACACATCAGGCCTATCTATTATGTTTAAGTATAAATACTCGTGTCACAGTAGCAGTCAGTCATCTCCTGGTAGCTCAATCTAGGGCAATTATAACACTTTCTGGGTACTTTTGGGTTCTTTGGCCTGCTGTCTCATAGTAGGCTTAGAAGAATGCTAAAGTCACCCAGAAACATGTTAACTGTTATAACTTATTATTGCATTGCAAAGCACCTTGGGATGCAATGCAAATTGGATCACTGAACATTTTGCACCCAGGCACTTGGTACTGAGGCGGGCAGCTCTGGCCCCTGTGGGCAGCTGCTCTTTAGATTGTTCCACTCTCATGGCTGGTCTGCTGCATGGGAAGATGACAGCGGAGGGGTGTGGGGAGGAGGTGGATGACTGGTTCATCCAATGTCACCAGGGTCATCTCATTTCATATTGCTGCTTGTGTTTCAATCATTTAAATCATCAGTACCTGGTACTCTGACAGATGCTGGATTTTCAATGTAGGGTTGGTCTGATGCTCATCAGGTCCTGGATAACAGCCCCTCTTTCTCATGAAAGGACCTGAGCCTAATGTTTTGATGCTCACAAAATCATAATTCAAAGTAAGCATTTATTATCAAGTACCGTATTTCACAGTAGAATTTGGCAGTTCTTCTCTGTATTAGGAAAGGAAAAGCTATGTGCTGCTTGTTGAAGGCTAACATTTTAACGGACGTCTCTATCATACTCATACAAGAACAGGCAGTCTTTGGAGTGTCCAAACAAACCTCTGAGCCCATCTCATTCCCTCTCCAGTGGGTACCTTTCAACATTTTGCATCTTCATCATACACCATGTCCACACTACAACTCTTATCAATTAAATGACGTTTTTTTTTATTTTGAATCAAACAGTCTCATTCAAAATCCATTTTCATTGTTCTGTGGCTGCAAACAACCAATCCAGAGTGAACATGCAGGCTGAGAGTTAAAACTCCTGTTTGTATCATCTCTTGTGGGGGACTGAAGGCCTAAAAGGAACTCAAATATTTGTAGCAGAGCTGCTGCAAAACATGGCTGATACAAGCCATGGGAATTGCTGCTTGTTGAGTGTCTGCCACATCCCGTGTTGTGCATTTACCATGCTGCCAAGCCTATAGCTGTGTAGCAGACAAATGCAATTTTGTTTGGTGACCTGCAATTTTTGTATATTTGGTTTCTTCTGCTGTTTTGAATGGTTATTGCAAAATCATAAACCATATTACAAGCACTGAAACCAAGTGTGCTAGAAGAACAAATCTTAAGGGGTGTCTGTGTGTGTCAAGCCAATTGGCACCCAACCCCCTTCAAGTCTCCCTGTGCCCACTGTCTTGGCATAGGTCACTGAATTTTGAGCAGAGCTGTACAGCTCCCACTGACTTGCTCCATGCCTCTTGTAGCTGAAGCAATTGTCAGGGAAAGGGTTAATCTAACTAGTTTTCATAGGTTTTGAAAAATTCCTTTTTTCCAGGAGGCTGCCTGACACACATTGACAGAGGCCTTTCACTTGAGCACAAAGGCAGCTCTCTCCTCTTGCCCTCTCCATCTCTCCCAACTGAGCCAGTGAGCAGCTATAATCTCACTAGCAGAGGCTTTTACTGCTGTCAGTTTGGGCCTCTTTTACTATGTGAGTAGCTCAGCTCTCCAGCAACGCAAAAAAGCTAATGAACGAGTAATAAACAAGTGTAACCAAGCAGAAAGCTCGCACGCAGTAACATCTGAGCCAACTCAGCTTTTAGGCAAAGCTTTGAGACATGACCAACAAACAGATATCTAATTAAAGAAATTCTAATCTTCTTTGGTATCCAGAGATGAAAAGAGGAGAGGGGAAGTTGTGATGGTGTGATGGAGAAAGAAGCAGATTAGGAGAAAGAAACGGACAGAGAGAAAGATGAAGAAATGATGAGTGAGTGAAAGAGCGAGAAAAGGAGGGAGGGGAAATTAGGAGTTTTTATGGCATGTGTTTTATATTTAGCCTAGTCTCCTCCTCAAAAGACAGAGCAAATCTGGAGATTCTTTCTAGGTGAGTCAAAGTATCAGGGGAGGTGTGTGAGGTATTTGAGCTTGGCAAGATAATTGGTCTCAGATAAACACTGACCAGTTGAGCAACCACGTGGGTAGATTATTTTCTCAGCCCTGTTGACTCTTCCCTCATCAGATTCTCTTTCCCATTGTCTCTCCTGCATCATTGCTCCCTAATAACAATGGGATGGAAACTTCAGCAGCAGCATGCATTATTAAGCCAGTAAATACAGTACCTACCATTGCAGTAGACAGAGCTTGTATAAGCAGCAGTGACCTGATTTTCTTTTTGGCTCCCTGTCTGGCTCAATTGATCACTGCTAGGGACAAGCTACAAGGTGCTAGTTCAGTCATTCCTATTTTCCCAATTCTGATTTAGGAAAAATAAAGCTGTTTTTTTGCCAAGAGAGAAACACCCATTGAAATTCCCTTCTCTCTGCTTACTCATCATAATTACTCATTATAATTCCCAGGGCTTGGAGAGCAAAGGAACTAGTTCTGCTATGCCAAATAGCCCTAATTGTTTAGAGTTTGACTACTAATGGTCAACTGTCCCGTCATCCACCTCTGAGAAGCTGGTTTATGTGACAAGGAATAAAATCTGCATTCAGCAGAGCTAACAAATGATACAGGCTGTCATGGCATAAGACGCCCTCCCAGAAGTAAGGGAGATTCTCCTGTATTTCTTCCACAGCCGGACTTCCATTATGACCATATAGGACTCTCTGTGCTCCTTGCTTGTACCTCACCGCAATGCAGTCCAACAAAGCCTTACATCTAACGTCTACTTGAAATACTTCAGAAACTCTAAGCTATTAACCCTTCTGCCAAAGAGCTCAAACTCTTTCTGTTTCATCTCTTCTTTAGTGTTGACTTTAAAATAAATATGGTCAAGTGGGCATGAAAAAATGAATGAAGTTTTGGGAGATATAGAAAATGACAGACTTTTAACCTTGGATGAAATAGCATCCCATGGCCACATAGTACTTTTTCTAAAATACATGAAAATAAAGCACTTTTTCCCACAACTAAAATAGTAATAAAAAAAAGTATCCTAGCTCCCAAACCGTTTGATATTAAGCAACTCAGAGAAATGGCTGCTTTTGTTACTACTAATTGAAAGTTAGAAAAATGTGAACCCATTGCATGCGTAGTTTACAAAATACTTGACAAAGGAAACTAAACAATTTGAAGGGTGACTAAAAGGAGTTGGGAAAATGACTGTGGCTCTGATTCAGCAAGGTGGTAAAACATGTGACAGACCTTAAATGTGTGGGTCATCCCATTAAAGTAAATGATGTGAAGTTAAGCACCCATTATGTCCCTCATTGAAAGGGAAATATTCGAGATCCATCGCAGGAAAATGACATTCAGGAATGGTTGAGTCCATTTTCTTTGCGATCACATGATGTGACTATAAAGTGTCAGGTAATAGAGTACACATAACAGTCTGCCCTCTGTATCAGTAGTCTGTTAGCAAAACTGAACTGGATTAACAGCCGCGTTTGCTGGTCGTGTCAAAATAACAGTGAGCCATTTTTCCTTCCCAACATGTGTTTTGTGATTTACCATTTTTGGATCCAATTTTACTATCAGCTCTCTTGGACTATGAATCCTACATTATCTTAATCAAGAGTAATTTAAAAATGAATTGTCTTACCTTGTGGTGCAGCTACTCCTATTAAAAATGGATGGACATCTGTATAGCAGCTGCCAGAGAAATGTCAGAAGGAAATAAGAAAGACACATTGAAATGATTGTTTACTGAGTGGTTTAATAAAATCAGCTTAATGCATAAGTAGGAAAGTAGCAGCACAAAAATGTTACCATGATCTCCTGTACTTGAATTTGGAAACATCTATGAGACTTCACAAAAGAAGACAAAGAAATATATTGCATTTGACAATTTTCTCCACTTTTGTTTAGCCTTGTCATGGACAGTCCTTTCATACCTCTTCTTTTCTGTCTCTTGGTAATATGCTTTATTAAATTATGTTATATAATAAAGTCTATGATGATGATGATTACTCCAAGTACTGAAGTCTTTATTCAGGCAAGACTGTATAATCAAAGGCAGTCTTACCATGGTTATGGCTGAATAAAAACTGAGTGAGGGGATCAGGATTTGGCCTACTGATGTTGCTTTCAGAAAATCCAATAAAATCCTATGATTAAAACAGTTAAGAAAGCTTTTGTTCCTGTACACTGAAATTACACCTCAATTTTCTGAGATCTGAACTCAAAAACCACTTTTGGGTCACAGGAACACTTGCACTGTAGGTAGGTCCTAAAAAGACAATTAATCCAGTCCATTTGGGTAATTGCAACATATTAAAGAGGCCAAATTCTGGGGTCCTTCCTCCTGTTATAGCCAGCAAGCATTTGATAAAGTAAAGGAAATAAAGATACTCAGGAGTAAAGCTCATATTAGGAAGGTTCAGGTGAGTGACTCAACTAGCATCACTGGTATGAAGAAGAGAGAATATTTTTTTCTTTTAGTCATCCTAATGAGCCATTATATATGGGAGCCCAAGGGACTCCTGTAAGCTCTGTCCCTGGATGAGAAGAGTTAATAACTCTCCAAGGAAAGCTGTCTTCTTGGCTCTGAAAATTGTTATGCATGGCAACTCTAGTCTGCGATGAGGTAAGGTTGTGGTTTGGTATCAGGCTAATGTTTAGTAGCAACAGCCTGCTCCTCCATATCCTGTACTCTGTTCGATGTTATATTTAGCAGAAAATTAGATGTTCCATCCTTTCAATTTGGAGGGTAAAAATAGACTAACCAACATTTCCTTGAAATACTTGTAGAGTAAATGATATATATGTCTGCCTCTATCTTTCAGTCAGGCCTGGGAGAGTTACCAAAGCTTCCTTTACCATGTTAAAATACAAATACTGTTACAATTACTAACTGAAACAGAAATCAAGAACCAAATAAGTTTAGGTGCTCAACTTCTTGTTCTAACTTTAACTGAATCACATTACACATCTGGATATTACATGGGTGCAGGCATGCACATGTGAATATATGACGTACAGAAATCATGGCCCATATAAAACCCAATAGACATATCTCCATTTTTTCTATGTCTGCAATGGGGCATTTAAACCTGCAACTTCAACACTGAACATTTACAAGCGTTATCTCAGTTTCTGCATTTTCTTCTCCCTCTGTTTTTTAAACACAACATCCAGAGCTAGCATACATGACTAGATGCCAGATTCCTTGAAGCAGAGCTCGTGGCTTTGTGCAGTTTGAACACTTCTCTGGAGAGACAATTCCATCCTCTGTCAGAGATTATAAGCAGTGCAGGAGAAAAACAATTGCAAATGATTTCCACAAGGAAATGTGGCTACCAGAAACGTTTTCTGCTGTTGAAATCTTTACCCAGAAATATTCTCTCTGCCTCCTTTAGTACAAATTTGGTGTGGCTGATCCCAACTCTAGGCACAACTATCACTATGCATGCATAAAACCAAGCTTCAAAAATGTTCCCAACTCATTTTGCGTAGGAACAAGGAATGACAAAGGCATTGTCATAAGACTGAGATGTGAAATAACAAGAGTGAATGTTGTAAATAGAAGAAGATGGAAATGGAATAGGAAGAATGACAGCAAGAGGTAGGTCAGGTAGGGGTTGATGCAGTATGATAACGATGGTTGGGTGAGCCCTCAGCTCTGCCTCAGGGCGGAAGGGAGGGCAGAATGGAGCTAAGGGACCCCTCAACCTCACTTCCCTACCCCCCACCTCACCCTGCACCTGCGACTACACAGAGACTCCAACTCTGGCAGCAAAGCAGCAGCTGCTTGTAGGGCTGTGTGAAGCTTTAAGTGATGATTCGATTCGGAGGAGATTCGGCCCGATTCGGTGGCCGAATCTCTGAATCTGAATCGAATCAGAGGAGCAGGTTAAAGGTCTGAATCAATTCAAAGCTCTCTGAATCTTCGGACAAAACTCGGAGCGCGTTGATGGTTTGGGCAGTTCCCAGTGGCTGCTGCAGAGAGTTGCAGCTGACTCCAAGCTTGGAAGTACTAGGGGTGGAGGAAGGGGCCCTGGGGGAGGGGACCATGGAGGGACCCCTGCCAGCCCCTGCCCACTCCTCCAGGCCCCCCTCCACTCCCCCGCTCCCCTGTGTCCCCTGCAGGAGCTCCGCCTGGGCCAGCTCTGGCTCTTTAAGACAAAAAAACCCCAAGAAAAGCCCTGGGACTCACTGCTCCTGCAGCGGCTTCAGGGCTTCAGGGGCTCATGCAGAGCTCCCCACATGGTGTGGGGCAATGGGGGGCAGTGGGGATTGCCCCCCCGCTGGCAGGAGCTGTGAGTCTGGGGGTTTTAAAAAATTGATTTTCTCCTTAACGGGCTGGAGCTGGCTTGGGCAGGGCACCTGTGGGGGGGCCAGGGGAGCAGGGGAAGGGGTCAGGAGGCTTGTGTAGAGCCCCCCATGCAGCATGGGGCAGTGGGGGGCATCGGGGATCACCCCCCCAGCCCGGCAGCACCCGGTGAGTCAGGTGGGTGGGGTGGTGTTTAACAAGTGTTGGGAGCTGGGATGGGCAGGGCAGCCATTGCCAGGTTGTGAGGGGGGATGGGCCAGCCAAATTGAATCGGGACAGTGATTCAAATTACCAGATCGAATCACTGTACCCTGAATTGGCCAAATCCGAAGCCAATACTAGCCACTTCGCACAGGCCTAGCTGCTTGACACACACATTGGCAGTAAAAAAAGGAGGTGACATCTCCCTCTGCAGCAGCAAACCTCCGGCTGCTGCCTCTGCAGTGCGTGCTGCTACCCAGCATGTAGTACCGGCTGGTTTGTGCCTCTGGCATGATGCAATGCCAGCGAAGTCACTGGGAGGTCGTCCATTGATTTCAGTGGATCAGTGGATCTATACATCTCAGTTCTGTTACTTGAACTGACCCTTGCATGTGACATGGCACTACTGAGATTTGGGACGGGGACAGGGGAGGGCATTTTAAGCTTACAGCTCAGCCTGAAGGGAAGTGCCTGCGACTCTTGTGAGCTCCTCAAATTCGACTCTATCCCACACAGAAGTGTCACTGCATCTGAGGACCTCCACAACCTCTGGAGGGGGAGAACAGGGGGAAGGGTAGTAAGCATTGCCCCTCAACAATACTGTTCAGCCCGTAGCATATTCCCTGTGTAAATACTAGCCCTAGTTTTTCACTTCATTCCACTTTCCCCAGCCTGTCATGCTTCATGCTTCCGCTAGATGTAACTCTTGGGATTTCAGGCTACCAGTCTTGTTCAGCCACATATTTAGGACAAAAGCTTTTAACCTTCTACCCCAATAACAATGCAGGCTGCTGTGGAGCGAACTAGTGGAGCAGCTCTGCTAGGTCAGCCGGCGGGTGGATCCCACAGGCAGTGCTGATACACATTCCCACCGTTAGATGGCAGCAGGATACATTTCCATGTACATGTGTACATGCAAGCGCACGCGTGCACACATACACACACACACACACACACACACACACACACACACA
>NW_017729029.1:2396662-2403893 GCF_001723915.1 Gavialis gangeticus
CACACACACACACACACACACACACACACACACACTATGCTGCCTGGAGGTGGGGCTGTTCTGTGTAGCATGAGACAGAGCTGAGATAAAGTTTTGGACACAATCATTTCCAGGCTCATGGCACTTTCATTTATCACTTTAGTGCATCAAATGTCATTTTATTTGTCAGACAGCTTTGGAATCCGATTCCTTGACCAGTCTGTTGCCTTCCCATGGGATAAGCTTCCGAGAAGGCTATTTAGAAAAGGAAATCTAGCAAGTATGTCTTGGACAGTTGCATTTCACAGAACCTGGAAATGGATATTTGTATTACTACTTATTATAGCCAGTAGTGGCCAGAAGCGTCATTTAGAAACAGGGTTGCCATGTACTTGGCACTACATGTATGGGCAGGAAGACACAGCCTCTTCTCCAAGGAATTCACATTCTAAGTAGAGAAGGTACTCAAAGGCTAGGAGAAGGAGAAGCTGGGCACATACAATAAGCAGAGTAATAGCCACCTCTTTGTGTGCTTAAAAAAATGGTTCAAATTTCCCAGTGAGAGAAGGCATCGAGTTGTGGTCTCTCTCTCAACTTGCCCACATCAGGTTCTTGGCATCATCATACAATGATAAAGCATCACAGAAAGGGTGCTGTATTCTAACACTGAATAAGGAACTTTGAGAAAATAAGGATAACATTGTTATCCCAAAAAAGCCATTCTCTCTCTCTCTCATTCTTTTTGGCCATGTCTACATGAGATGCTTACTGTGCAGTAGCTTGATACTACTGTGCAGCAGCTCATTAGTACTGCACAGTAGTGTTGCAGGGCATGAACCATGATGTGACACTACTGTGCAGTAGTAACAAGCTACTGCACAGTAGTGATGAGCTACTGTGCAGTCGGGATCACTAGGAAGCCCTGTGGGGATACTACTGTGCAGTAACACCAGTTATTGTGCAGTCATTTAGTACTTGGGTATGCAAGTACTAAATGACTGCACAGTAACAACGGCTCAGTCAATGCCTTGCGTAGTCTCGGCCGCTGTCTCCTTGTCACTTCTGCCTTGGTCGTTCCCTAGGGAGATGGCTTCTCCCTGTTGACTGAAAGAGCAAATGATGGCCCATTCCACTATTTTGGACACTATTTTCTGTCTTGCGTTGTTCTTAATTAAAGGTAAAGGGCATTCCTACTAGAAGCATCTGTTTGTCCTCTGTGGATTTGCTCTGTTAAAGGCCACCATGTTAATGGACAGGCTGAAATAGCAGAAGGCTGTGTAGAGAAGACTGAATGCTGCTTATCTGTGCTCAAGCAGCTCCCCTGATCCGACACTCTTAGTGCCATGAAGTGCTGCACTGGGACCAGAAGCTAATGTTTTTCAGCAACATTAGTGAAGGGGGACAGAGGAAAAAGGTTCTCAAATGTCAACAAAAAAATTCCCCTGTGCAAATAAACAGAGTCGATGGATTAGCCTGTGTTTGTTCTCAGGGAGAAAGAATTGTTTGCTCAGGGAATTGCTGGGATGCCTCCTGGGGCAGGGCACTCCCAAAAGCTGCTGGGAGTCTGGGCTTGGATTCCACAAGGGCCTGGCTTCAGCCACCTCATTGCTATTTGCCTTGAGCTTTCAGACCAATTTGCCTCCTGCTCATTTCCCCAGCCTGTTCTTTGGTTACACTTGTGCCAGCTTGACAAAATAATTGGGGATGTTTCAGTCATTCAGGCCATGCAAATATCCAAACATTCTTCTACCTGCTACGCGGATAAATAGTGCCACACAGAGCTTTAGTCTCCAGGGCTCTGAGTCTGGCATCTTCTGCCAGCACTGAAATCCTCCCAGTAAAAGAAAGACGAATGAGAACTGGGTCTGGTCAGGGACAACAGCAAGAGCACAATGAATAAATAAACACAAATATAATCCATTTACCCTGCTATGTGAGGATCTCAAAGCACTCTGTACACATTGATTAATCATTGTGATTAATATGCATGAGATAATACTAATGCACAGCACATAGTGTCTCTGGTTCTTTGGGTGTTGGGTAGCATTCAGCAAGATTAGTGAAGGAATTGCTGCAACCCATGTGGAGGTAGGTCAGCATTGCATCCATTTTAAAGATTGGAAAACTGAGGCAAGCCATGTAGAAAAGACCTGCCCAACATTGCTGCAGATAGAGGAATGGAGGAAAGCCTAGGAGCAGAGATTTGGCTCCCTTTGCTCCCTGCTCTAATCATGGGATCACACGGGCTGGAAGGTAATGGGAGCTGCTGTTTGAACACTGCTTGCATCCAGAGATGGACCACAGTCATGAGAAGTTTGAATCAACACTCTGACAGGCCCTCAGGTCTCGAGGAAAAGAGTGGCTGAAGGTTACCATTTGGGGATCCCTGATCGTCAGCTACCAGGCCTGGCAGCAGGTGCGGGGAAGAAGGGAGGAAGCAGGGTTCTTAGAAATGCAGAGACTTATTTTAATTTCTGTTGCTGGCCATAATGGACCTTTCACTTGTGGAAGGTCAGGCTTCTTTCCAACATGTCCCCTGGAATCCTCTGCCATGCACCCTTCCTCCTTTTTAGGGAGGAAAGGGGCTGGTATAAGGTTGCATGTTTGCTGGCTTTCCCCAGCAGAGAGGTCCCTGTTCCAAGAAGAATCCTCCACTGGTTATCTTGTCCCCTGTTGAGGTCCCTCTGTGCTGTCACAACTGGAAAATTTGGCCTGAGACTGGGATCTGGATTGAACCTCGGTAATAACGAAATGGATGAGGCTCCAGATTTGGAGTTCTAGTTTGGTCCCCAAGTGACTTGAGCTGTGAAAACTGGATCCAAATTTGGGGGCACAGCAGGGTTCAAACATGCAGGGCCATCACTTGCTGGAACTGACAAGTGAAGTGTTTTGCAATGAGGAGTGAGGACAGAGCATCCATAGTCACTGACCCTGGCATGCGAGGCCATTTTGCTTGGCATGCCACTGCCAGCCCCGATTCTGGGTAGCTGCTGCCAACCACAGAGCCCAAGGTGCTCCCAGCAGGCAGCTGGGAGACTGCAAGCCCCAGGAGCCTGGCTCCGTGCACCTGCACATCTGGTTCCATGTGTTTGTCTGCCTCTGGTTCTGTGTGTCCATGTGTGCACACGTGTCTGGTTCTGGATGTGTGTGTGCATGCGTCTGTTCTGGGTATGTTCTGGTTGTGTGTGTGTGTGTGTGTGTGTGTGTGTGTGCGTGCGCGCGCGCGTGCGTCTGGTTCTCTGTGTGCATGTGTGTGTGTCTGGTTCTCTCTCTCTCTCTCTCTCTCTCCTCTTTTCTTTCTCTTTCCCTCTCCTCTTTCTCTTATTCCTCTTTTTTTCTCCCTCTCTCTGTCACTGCAACATGCTTAACAAAAAAGGAATACAGAACAACAAAGGCAACATTTATGATTATTAAATATACTAATATGCAGTGTGCCCTGACATGTGCCCCCCCCCCATGTCGGCACTCCGGCACCTTTCAATGTAGATATTGTGGTTTTTTTCAGCACTCCAGCCAAAAAACATTGCTTACCCCTGCTCTAGAGCCTAGTTCAGACCATCAAACATTCATATATTTAGACACATGCACATGGACTAAATGTAGACATTGGATTTATGACATATTATAACTTGCCTAACATCTGATACTCCAGGTAACCTCTCTACTATTTACCAGCTACATTCTTAGCACCAGGGTCTACATTCCTCTCCACTCCAGTTTCTCATCCATTGACTGCCTCTAATTGCATTTTCACTGACTGGCATTCTTGCATACTGGCCTCTGGCTTCTATTCTTTCTCATCCAGGAAGAGCACAGACTAGCTGCAGATGTCTCCTCAGCCTGATGAAGGGTGCTTGTACCAAAAAGCTTGCAAAGAAAACATTTTCCAACAATTTTAGTTGGTCTAATAAAAGATAATCAGATTTATACAAAGAACCTTGCATGCACATGTTTGTGCACTCATTTACATCCATGAAGCATGTGTTGGACAGAAGGATATATGCTAGGGTGGTACATGGGAGGTCAGACGAGATGGTCTTATGGCATCTTTTAACTTCCAGATCTGAGACCGTGAAATGTAAATATAGGTCTGCACACGTGTGAAGGCACTAACGTTTTTGCATGTGGATATGCGTTTACATAATACAGCATATGACCCTGAGAACAGCCTTCTAAGAGTACCATGAAGTACAAAGATCTATGGCCCTCTGTAACTAGGACGAACAAGCAGCAGTTCATCTGGTTTTTGTGACATCATGGTCCCCCCTAGCTTTATTCACAGTTTCTCTGTGTTATATTTAATATAGTTAATGGATCACACAACATTTTAACAACAACAGACCCTCTATGTTTTTATTAAAACCATATACAAAAATCTCCCTCTGCCATGGCCCTCCTGCAGGGTTACTGTTTCTGTCAGAAAAGAAAGAAAGAAATTGGAAACTGAAAAGAAGGAAAATGGGTGGAAATCAGGGTTCTTTAAGACAAATAAACCCATGGTTTCACTGCAAAACAGCATACTGGTGGCAACTGGTGGTGGAAGGAAAAAAGGTTGGTCTGTGACCTCACCAGTGATGAGAAAGCAGAAGCCTATTGGATAAAATTATGCTAAAGCAGTGTGAGGTTGTTTTTGAATTTAAAATTCATGGCACTGGCTATGACATCACAGCTGTGGGTTCTCACCTAGTGAGGTTACAAGGGGAAGCACTGGGTTTTTTTGTTGGATATGACTTTTTTTTGTTTTTAACACACCCATTAAATCAGAGAATCTTAGAAATTAAGGGCTGGAAGGGAGCTTAAAAGATCATCGAGTCCAACACCTCTGCTCTGGGCAGAAATACTGCTGAGATCAAATGAGCCCAGCAAGGTGTGTGTCCAGTTTTCTCTTGAAGACTTCCAAGACTGGGACTGCACCACCTCCTTGGGACGTCTAGTCCAGATTCTGGTCACCCTTACTACTGTAAAGAAGTTCTTCCTTGCATCCAACCTGAAACCAGCCTCTAACAGTTTATGGACATTGTTCCTTGTCCTCCCTGGCATACCCTAATGAACAGTTTTTCTCCCGGCTCCTGATATTCACCCCTGACATACTTATAGACAGCCACCAAATACCACCGCAGTCTTCTTTTCCCCAGGCTGAACAGTCCCAGATCCCTTAGTCTTTTCTTATCAGGTTTGTCCTCCAGGCCCTTAATCATTCTTGTATCCCTTCTCTGGACCCTTTCAAGATTTTCCACATCTTTTTGAAGTGTGGTGCCCAGTACTGGACACAGTGCTCCAGCTGGGGTCTCACCAATGCCGAGTAGAGAGGAAGTATCACTTCCTTAGCCCTGCTTGCAATGCATTGGCTAGTACATCCCAGTATATTATTAGCTCTGTTGACTACAGCACTGCATTCGCAGCTCATGTTCATCCTGTAATCAACCATAACCCCGAGGTCCCTTTTCAGCCATGATGCTGGCCAGGGATCTCTTCCTAACCTATATTCATGTTGCTGGTTACTTCTTCCCAGATGAAGCACTCTGCATTTATCCTTATTGAACTGCTTTCAGTTCCACTCCACCCACCTTTCCAGCTTGCCCAGGTCTGCTTGGATTCACATCCTATCCCCTAGCATGGCCGCTTTTCCCCATAACTTAGTATCACCCACAAACTTGGCTAGCGCTTTCCACATCCTCACTTAAATTGTTGATAAAGATGTTAAATAGCACCAGGTCAAGAGCCAAACCCTGTAGGCCACCACTGGCCACTTCCCACCAAGACAATACAGACCCAATACACTAACACTCTCTGGGGCTGACCCCTTAGCCAGTTCCCAACTCACCTGATTGTGGACTCTGCCAGCCCACAATCTCCCAGTTTTTTTATAAAAGCAGCATGGGACACTCTATCGAAGGCCTTTTTAAAATTCAACTATATGACATTCAACCACATCTCCCACATCTAAGTGGCTCATTTATTGATCATAGAAGGAGACAGGGTTGGTCAGACCCACAATTACCCACAATTAAACCATGTTGGCTATCCTTCAGCATCATGCCTTCTGCCAGTCTCTGATAAATGGACTTCTTGATAATTTTTTCTAGAATTTCACCAGGTATCAAGGTCAAACTAACCAGCTTATAGTTTCCTAGTCTTCTCTTCCAGGTTGGCTGATCTCATACGGCGAGCTTTAAACTAGCCTCGCCGGGGGAGGGGGCCGCAGGAAGACGAGGAGACACCACCCGAGCAAGACAGGTGACAAATACAAGGAGTGCCCAGAAACAGGGGTCCAGACAGTCTCCCTGGAGTGGCACACACAGCTATGCAAGTCCTTAAATGCCTATATACCAATGCTTGTAGTATGGGGAACAAACAGGAAGAACTTGCCCTCAGAATAGCCGGTTCAAACCCAGATATAATAGGGCTTACAGAAACATGGCGGGATTCATCCCATGACTGGGCAGTTAGCATTAGGGGCTATAGGCTTTACAGGTGGGATAGAAAAGGAAGGAAAGGCGGGGGTGTGGCGCTGTATGTCAAGGAGCAATACACATCCTCTACCAGCAGAATGGGGTCAGAGGAGGGGCAAGCGGAAGTGCTCTGGGTCAAGATACAAGGGGGCCATGGGGAGAGGGATCTAACGGTGGAGGTCTACTACAGACCCCCCAACCAAGGGGAGGAGCTGGACTGGGAATTTTCGGGCCAGCTTGCAGAGGCACTTAAGGCAAGGGATGTAGTTGACATGGGTGATTTAAATTACCCGGACATCTGCTGGGAGGAACAGTCAGCCAGGTCGGACCATTCCAGGAGGTTCCTGGCCGAGATACAGGCCCTCCACTTAATTCAGGAGATGCACAGTCCCACCACAGGAAATGCCCTGTTGGACCTGGTCCTGGGCACAGGCGACGACCTGGTAAGGGGCCTCCAGGTTCTTGACCACCTGGGTGATAGCGATCATCGCTTGCTGGAATTCACCATCCAGTGCAGGGTGTCAAGGGCCTGCAGCGAGGCGGTAGCCCTAGACTTCAAGAGGGCCAACTTCAACGAGTTGAGATTAGTGGAAGAGGCACTGGGGTTCTCGAGAGCAGGGGAACTCAGTGCCCAAGATGAGTGGTCGTTCCTTAAGGAGATGATACTAAGGGCCCAAGGGGTGACCATCCCAACAAGAAGCAAGAGGGGCAAGAGTGCCTGAAAGCTCCCCAGGCTCACCAAGGGCATCCGGGAATGCCTGATTGGCAAAAAGGTGGCATACACCTGGTGGAAGGGGGGT
>NW_017729029.1:2405061-2408376 GCF_001723915.1 Gavialis gangeticus
GGGACCTGGTGACCGTCTATAAACTCACTAGGGGGTACCAGTTCTCCCTCACCAGTTCAGTTAGCAATTTCCCACCCCAGCCAATCCATTCAGTATCTGCCCAGGCAGGTGACCACCATTTGTATGCAGGAACACTGATACAAAGTATTCATTAAAGAGTTCAGTTTTCTCCTATCTGTTATCAGCTGTCCCATGCCATTCTGCAAGGGCTCTCCATTTCACTTGGTCTTCCTCCTGCTCCCTATATACCTAAAGAAGGACTTCTTATTCCTATTAACTTCAGTTACCAACCTGAACTCAGTCACCACCTTTGCCTTCCTTATCCTCTCCATACAAATACGGGCTGTACTTGTGCATTTAATATAATGTTAAATATTATTATTGATTGGCAAACTGTTGCAGTACTGGCAGCATAGATTGTGGTTTCATTGTGTTAGGCACTTTAGTTCCCTGCAGTCAGATATATACAAGATATATGAAGGAATTATTTTACCAACCAGCGATATGCAACAAACTTGGGTGGAACAGGATCTCTGGTTAACTATATAACTATTTAGGACAGAAAGGTATATCTCTTTTGTCACTTACATCTTCTCTGCTCTCTTTTTGTGAGTAGGGGTTGGTTGTGTGTTCGTGGGTGTTTTGTGACTAGGATGTGAAGTAAGGACCAGAGCAGATATTCACATGACTCTTTTTTGCTGATTGTTCATTATATGGACACTTGTAATCACTGACGACTTGACGGTCCCTCCTAGTCCTGTGTTCCTCTTTGTTTTATCATCGTCATCATTATTGCTGCGGGTGTTGTTAAATGATGGTAGCATACACGTTGTGCACTATCCCTTATCTGAGCAGCTGGAATGGGTGACCAGGCAGGCTGACAGCCAATCAGATATTGCCGGATATTTTATCAATGACATGACAGAACAAGATGGGAGCTGTGTTGTATGTCTGTTACTTCTGCTGTTGGTGTGAAGGATGGAGTTATAAATCACTTGAGGAAAGCTCTCTCAGGAAATTGCACAGACACACTGAAGAACTGCAGATGGAGCCAGCATGTGACACCAGATAAGAATCTGCCCAACTTTTAGGGAAGTTTGGGTTAGGATGCAACTCTGAAAATGGGTGATACAACTTCTTAACTCAGCTTCTCATGCAACATGACTGCCTGTGAATCTCTTAGGGAGCTGCCAGTATACTTTATGATCACTTAACAGACTGAACTCACTCACCAACTGACAGATGGAGTGCATCAGGTATGGTTTGAAGGCCACCTAAGCTCCTCTCACAGGGTCCTTTGCTACATGCCCATGTGCAGTACAGAGCTTTCTTTTACTTCGGCTTCTTTGGTTTCTTTACTAGGTCTAAAACGATGAAGGTTTTTTAATGCTTTAGATCAGAATTTTCAAAAGTGACCCTTGATATGTGGTGCCTTGACTTCTTGATGCCTAGCATGTAGGCCTTTGAGGCAGCTGAGAACTGTGCCATTTCTACAATACAACTAGGACTTGTCATCGGACTGTGGCCCATTGTCCCTTTGTTCTATTTGCTCAATCTTGTGTAGCGATTAGGCTGTGAAGTTGAGGGACAGAAAGGAAGTCTTTGAAGAGGAGATCTTAGTTTTGAACCAAAGCTTTGAACCTTCCTGGTAATTCCCATGGGCTCTGACCAGATGATCCCATCACTCAGCACCCATGAGCACAGCAATGAGGTTTACTCTTCCGTCTGTTTTACTGTCCCAAATAGTGTGGTGATAGATTAGGTCTTTCAAGCTTTCTGGTATTTGGTATTTAGAGTAGACAGATCAACCCAGATCTGCTACATTGCACCAAATATTATAAGCATAAAAGGAAGTGACACAGCATTATGGGTAAATAATCTCTGACAGCTTGGTTTTTCATTTGCCTTGGAGTTAAAAGTGGCAGTAACCTCTTTGACTGGTATATAACATTATTACAGATGTGCTATTTGGGAGCTGCACAGCCCAATGCCAGGTCAGGAGATTAAGAGACCCTTTTCACAGTGGATGATCTAAACACATTTATCTTTTGTTTTTATTTTCCTATTAACTCTTTCCCCATGTAATTGTTACATGCCTGTCCTCCCTCCTTCTGTGTGAGCTCTCAAATACTGGAGGATCTCCTCCAAGGCTGTAGAGGCTCTGGTAAAGGCTCTGATTTATGCCATTCCAAAACCTGCTTGGCTGAAAATTTCTGGAGAAGACCATCATACCTGCTCTGCCAAGGCTATTCACTCAACTTTAAATCAAAAGAGACTGTTTTTTACCTCCCCTTTTCCTATAACAAATCACAAACCATTTCCATTTGTCTGTAGCCAACACGCTGTTCCTCTTAATGCGCTAAGCTTCCCAACATGATGTTTAGCACATGTTCCTTTGCACTGCCCCCCTCTGCTCAAAGGCAGCCTTATAGTTTGCAAATGGGATGAAACCACTGTGCAGCCTGGTGTCTTGGCTCTGTTCCTGCTGTACTCCACTGGTGCCAGAACCTTTACTGTACCTTCCAAGTCATTATGTGTGTTCAAAGCTTGCCAGAAAAACTGGGAGGATAAAAGCAAGTAAAGAACTAATGCACATACAGAAGAACTACTGTAACTGAGGCATATCCTCCATAGGGAAGCTTTACCTGCAGGGTTCTTGCCTGCAGGCTGTGGCTCATTGTTGCACAACCTTCTTCAGGTGGGTCTCCTACTAAGCTTGCCTTCTGGAGAACAAAAGACACACTTGCCCTGAAAGGCAAATCATCCCTGGATGCATTTGTCTGGGACAGCTGCCATGATCAACATGCCCAAGTCACTTGTGAAAGCCTTAGAGTGATCTGTCAGGGGAAGATATGAAACACTGTGATGAGGGTTCTGTCCTTGCAAGGGCCTCTTATCATGTAGGTCCAAAAAAACTTCCAAAAAACCCCACCCTAGCAAATGCAAAGACAATGAACATGACTAGGGAAGAGATCCTTCTGCTGTGAGAAAGTAGCAGGCAGTCACAGTTGCTGGGGCCAGTGATGGGGAAGACCCAAATCACATGCCTGTTCATGATTATACCGGTTCTTCACAGAAACTTCCATTTTCATTGTTATTTATGTAGCAGTGGCACCCATGTGTGTTGGACCCTGCCCACACCAGAAGGACAGTCCCTGGGTGGGACAATGTATAGCTTGAAAAAATGGGGGGCAGGGACAAAAAATAATTAGGAAGCAAGGGAGCCCATGACCAGATACAGCATGCCGCAGAGTTTCAAGTCTTCATTTGAAGGGACAGGACTCTAATAAGAGAAAGGGGAAAGGAAGTGGCATT
>NW_017729029.1:2413376-2417719 GCF_001723915.1 Gavialis gangeticus
AGCTTGAAAAAATGGGGGGCAGGGACAAAAAATAATTAGGAAGCAAGGGAGCCCATGACCAGATACAGCATGCCGCAGAGTTTCAAGTCTTCATTTGAAGGGACAGGACTCTAATAAGAGAAAGGGGAAAGGAAGTGGCATTGAGAAGAACAGAGGAGAGCTGAGAGCTGCACAGGTGAGACTGTGAGATAGGGATGCGGCCAATCAGCAGGGAGCGAGGACTATCCAAATGCTTTGCCAGTCTCCCTGAGATATTTGCTTTAGGCTTTTAGTCCCATCATCATTCACCAGGTGAACCTGTGTGCTCAAGAGGATTAGTTCTGCCTCTAAGAGCTAAGGGGACTAGGTGAGATGGAGGCTGCTTGGAGTCTGGTGGCCACTTTTGGGGGGAAACTGGGAGCATATTTGAGCCTTGTTCTCATGCTGGTCGAGTGCTGCAGCCATACCTGCCTACATGCCTACCACACAATGTACCTGTCACTATAGGATCTGGGTGACTGTGCCTCAGCACCCTGGTTGGCCACCCTTAGCACTGTGAAAGGAGTTCAATCCCTAGGACCAGTTCACTCCTTGGCCTCTCTGCTGAGACTACAAACAAAGGGGCTGGTCAGCAACATTTGTGCTGAAGGCTTTTGCACCATGCACAACTGCTCACTAGGAACTGGACTGACACTGGCATCTCACATCCAGTACCTGTCAAAAATAGGGACATCCCCAGTCATGACTGGTCCTGAACTCAAACGAGCAATGTGCAGTTATTGTGCAGTACCAGTCCAAGTTTTAATGCTAGCAGAGCAGCTGCATAAATGCTTTGTGACATTTTTGAGAGGGAATAGATCATGCTGGCTAAACCTCTCCTTACAGAAAGCACCCAAATAATACCTTTTTCAATTTAAACAAACATTATTTGCTTTAAAGATTTTATGATAATTTCCAACAGATGCCAACAGGCAGCCAATCTGCTCTGCCTCTACCTATTTTCAAACCCTCCCAGAATATCCTGCTTGCCTACGCTAGTGTTTCCACTGAAACCTGTCCTCCCTCATGCCCACTCCCCTGCATTTAGAACCTCCTCAGTGTTTTCTTATCCTTCCCAGTCTAGGGTGGTGATACTAGTTAGTCACCAGCATTTTCTACATACACACTCAATTTGATTTGATTTTTCAGTTCTAAAATGCATGACTGCCCTAACGTCTCTGGGCCAGTGACAAAAGCTAAAAGCAGCATTACATTTGTTAATTAGCACTAGCTGCAAATGGAAGACTTCACTCTGAGATTATGCTATTGGATATAACATCAATATCTTCCGTCCTGAAAACCTTAGGCAAAGCTCCCTTGAGAACAGAGAAACTTTATACTGAGCCTAAAATCAACAGATTTGGGCTCTCAGCTTGCTTAAACCCAAACCATGGAGGTTTTTTAAAGATCTTTATCTACTGTGATTGTACCTGGGACAGAGTCAGATGCCAGTGTTGTCTTTGGAATCATCATGTGCTTTGTACTGTTTCATTAGGCTACACAAGCCAAACTTCCTGCACCCCCTTCAGGGACAGACAGATGCATCGGTGATCCCATCCCTACAACGAGGAAAATTTGCTTCAGCCATCATAATAAATCCAGATGGGCAGTGTCTCTCTGTTTCCTAACGGCTGTAAGAACAGTCTTGGATCCAGGTATGCCTGTGATGCCAGTGAACCGTGAAAGCTGTTGGTGAGGAGTGAGAAGAGCCACTCAGTCTTAAGAGAAGATGCCATTTAAGTTCTAGATGCTTGCTCAAATCAGCCAGACCATCTGGACTGGATGGAGCCCAGCTCAGCTTGCTCTCAACCCAGGCTCTGGGAATGAAAAGGCTGTTCACCTTCTGTATTGGATGTAACAAGAGACCTTGATTTATGGATCATCCTCATACTGATGATTCAACAGCCCCAGCCACTGGAAGTAGGCTGAAAATACCTTTGGCATTAAATTTGATCTGCCTCCTGGTCTGCTGGAATCTTAATGACTGACCGTTTCTCAGTTGCTTAATGAAGCCACTGCTCTGGGCCC
The DNA here is from genome assembly GCF_001723915.1 of Gavialis gangeticus. Taxonomy (NCBI): domain Eukaryota; kingdom Metazoa; phylum Chordata; order Crocodylia; family Gavialidae; genus Gavialis; species Gavialis gangeticus. Next base: position 2,415,423 of record NW_017729029.1, read on the forward strand.
ATTTAGGCACCTCTCTGGGAGCCAGTGCAGGCAGGCAAGTTCCACCAGCTGACAAACCTGGAGTACTGCACATCACCATCTGCTCTGCTTTTAGACCCATAGGAAGACATGTTGTGGAGCTGCTAATATTGGGTTTTGCAGGGTGTGGTGTGGAAGCACCTTCTGGAGAGAAGCAGCTGTGTGAGCAGCAGGACATTTTGCTCTCTGCCTTGGGCTTTAAGTCAAGTCAATCCTCGGAGCCGAATTGCTCCCAGGAAATTGAGCAGTGCTGTTGGGATGAGCTTCCTGGGAGAAGGGATTCTCTGCATGCTGTTTGATCATCTCACATCAGCAGTGCTGTATTTGAATAAAACACTGAATGATTGGGTTGGAAGGGACCCCTAGGATTATGTGGTCTTGGTCTACCCTCTGCACAAATGCAGGCTAATAAATAAAGCAGCTCCTTCTGAATGTACCCAAATATCATGTCAGAGGTTTCTATCCTCTTCAAGACTCTTGATATCTGCTACCATTTGGTAGGAGAGCCAAACTGGTGTCAGAATGAGATGGTGGCACCAGGAAAAGGAGAGAGGACTATTCCTGAATGACATCAGGGGTGCTAACAGAGCTGGAATTTCTTTGCAACTACTTTAATCCCTGTCCTCTCCACAAACACAGGCAGTAGGAGGATATATAAAGATATGCAGCAAAAAATTCTTTCAAAGGATGGCACTGTCTTAACAACCCACTACACATAAGAGTAGTATATCAGTGATGGACATGCCACAGGACTGCACTGACATGAGAACCAAATCCTCCTGAGACAAGACAACCAGCAAACACACTACTGGCACCTGTGGGGAAGTCAAAGGAGTAGTAGATGGAGACAGGCTATGAGTTAGCATGCAGCATTCACAAACAGATCATATGCCTGCCATATGCCATTATTCCTCCAGCTTCCATGTGGGACCAGGGGGCATATTAGCTGTATGTTTATTCTAGAATCTTTTTTTATTTTTCAAAATATATTCAAATTCATTATTATGAAGTACAATTATTAAAATGTATTCTCCCCCCAAAGCTTTGAAGCACGGAGAAGAGTCCTCTAAATGCTGAAATATTTACTCTGCTTTCACAGGGTATGAGTGGCTTTTAGCTTTGTTAAAGCATGACTGCTTCAAGAAGCCTTGACTAAAATGTAACCTGCCTAAAAATAATTGATAACTAAGTGGGAAATGTCAGTGGAATACCAGTTTCTCTTCTTATTGTTGCAGGGGATTTAATAAATAAATGAGTTGTCTCTGTTTGTGTAGGATCTCTGAATTGGGCGCGCTCTGTGGCAGTCATGAGAGGAGCACAATTTAATCAATAGAATGTTTTTCCAGAGCTATGCAAACACCTGCGCAAATGAAACTGAATCAAGTGAATGAATGAAAAAGGCTGACTTGAGTCTAGCTTGTCCAGTCCTATCCTCTGCCTCTATCTCCCATTACCTAGGGAACTGATAGAGATTTGTTCTTTACCAAGAATCCTCCAGAGCTCTCTGAAGTCCAATTTTTTTTCAGCCAATGAAGCAATTTATCTTTCAACATTGCGCTTTGGAGACTGTCATATATCATGAGTGATGCTAGGTTGCCACCCAGACAGTATTTCACTGCCAGTGATACTGTTAATGTCTACAGAGTGGCATCGAAAGATGAGTCATGGCCAGCATTTACCATGTATAAGAAAAGAGGTTTCTATAAACAAGGTAACGTAGCCTAGAAAGGTGAGGGTTAGAGACGGTTCTTCAATATTTGCAAAATGATAAGAGTTAAAGGAAAAGTAATCAGTTCCTTCTTCTCCACCCTCATGCTGGGAGGGGATGACCCTTCAGGTCCTCTTTCCAGGAAAGTGGGTAATGGATATCCTGAAGGAAGGGACATTTTGCACAATTGCTCCAATATTTGGGACCCTAACTGGAAACCCTGTAAAGTGGTGCTAAGCTTGGAGTGGAATATTTGTTTCAAAGGGAAAGGCACTTTTTTTCCTTCAGGGACCTTGAGCACCTGGAGTTGAACCCTGCTAAAACACTAGAATTGAGAGCATTTGCCAGTAGTTAGATATATGCAGATAGTAAGGGAGCTCTGAAAAGTAAGAACTGGGATCAATAACAGGCCACCAGAACAGAGAGGGACTGGAAACACTGCCTAAAAAGTCTTCATCTGAGGGTTCCCAGGTCAGTTTGCATACTCTGTAATTCTGATTGCCAGCAATAGCTTCCTCAGCTGCAAAGCATTGGATCATTCTGGACTTATGGGAAAAGGAGTTTAAAATAT
>NW_017729029.1:2422719-2445678 GCF_001723915.1 Gavialis gangeticus
ATTGCCAGCAATAGCTTCCTCATCTGCAAAGCACTGGATCATTCTGGACTTATGGGAAAAGGAGTTTAAAATATATATATATTAGCTTGGGGTTGCTTAAAATGCTATGTTTTAGTTATGTCAAAATGCTAAGTTCTGAGTTAGGATTTTAAACTATTTGGAAATGAAAAGTCATTTTGAAATGAAAAAAAAAGTTCCATCCAGATAAAGCTATTGACATGTTCTTTCTTTTCCTTTTTCTTTTTTTCAGAAGGAAACTTTATTGAAAGCAATGTATTCCTGGTGAAAGATTTTAGGTCAATGACAATTTTTGAATGAAAAATATTTTGTTGGATTGTTTTCTTCCCATTCTATATATTATACAGAAAGACGTAAAACTGGGAGTGATTCCTAGTTTCACAAATAAACATTAGAGGGATTAGAGGGCTTTCTGTCTCTCACCATGTAGACTAGTCAGAGACAGTGATCACCAGGGATCCTGGTTTTCTCTGATAAAAAATTCCCCAATTTTTGGATTAAAAAAAGTAACCCCAAATCCACATTTTTCTGTGATTAAAATGGAACACCACTGTATATCTATCTATATATTAGCAGCGTTTCATTGTAATCACAGAAAAATGTGGATTTGGGGTTACTTTTTTAATTTGAAAAGTGGGTATTTTTTTTTTTAATCAGAAAAAATCAGGATCCCTGGTGATCACAACATCCTGGAGTGAAAAGGTTTACCATTCCTTCAGGAGGCAATATAGCTCACTATATAAGAAGGGGATTTCTATTCATATCTCTGTCCTTGACTTGCTGTGTAACTAGAAGGCAACTCACTTCACCTCTCTGTGCCTCTAATCACATCTCACCTGGTGGCTTGTGTATTTGGGACAGGGACTCTCTCACGGTGTATTTGTACCTAGCGCAGTGGGACCTGAATTTCAGTTGGTTCCTCCAGCCATTACTGATATATAAAGATATATAAACCACTTCCCTCCTTCAGGTGCAGTATTTGAATATGGATGTAAAAGTAAATCAGAACTTTTCGAAACTTTTACTGGTGCTTACTTAGCAACCTAGCTTTAAAATATTTCCTATCTGCTCAGGTGTGACAGGTGAAGCTATCCACCTGGCAGCTATCAGCAGTTATTCTGTTCAGTATCAGGGCTGAAGCATTTGACACACAAACTGAGCATGAGGAAGAACTATGGAGGGGCAGGAGAGAGAAACAGGCACATGAGGGGAAAAGATGCCAAAACGAGAAAAACTGACCCAAAGAAAAGAGAATGTGAATGGCAGACAGACTCAAAGAGAGTTACCGGGAGATTTTTAAATACAAAAGAGTGAGCCCAGAAGGAATGTACATAGAATGCATGAAAATCTCTTCTTTGCCTTTGACAAAGAGCATTTTCCATAACCTCAGCTTCATAGCTTCATGCATTCTCTCGCTCTCTCTTGTGGCTGGGGGGAAGGGAGGCAGAGGGCAGAATTGTAGACATGCCAGCTATTGAAGTCCCTTCCAACAGTGCCACAAGCTTTCTCCACTAGTTAAAACCCCAAATCAAATTTCATAGGTTCACCCATCCCATGTAAAGTAAAAAGGGGGGGGAAAAGTGATCCCCCCTCCTCCCCCTCGGCTCCTGCAAATCAGCTGCACATTTCAGATACACACTCTTAGGCTGTGACACACAAAGGCATCCACATCTGGGTGCTCTGAGCAGTGTGCCGTGCTCTGCCCTTCATGTGCAAATTCTGTGTGGAAGGGGGAGGGGGTGCTCCTTCCCCATTTACAGCCAGCCTTGCTGCATTAGCTAGTTTTCAGGGAGCTTTGTTTTAATAAAAGCCCCTTGCTTCTCCACAGGCCTACTGTGCTGTTCCAGGCAGAATTTGCTTTCCCCCCTACCTTCCAGATACAACCTTCTCCCCTCTCTGGGCCCTTTTCTGCATAGGTCTGCAACAAGATTTGATCACAGAAGGACCAGAGTACTTTGTAGTGATCTCCAGGTTCAAGAAATATAGGCATACAATGAATGAGAAGAACTTATAATAACATTTATTTATGGAGCAGTAAGCAACGTCTCTTCAGCTCCTGTTTGGCTCCAACTAATTAGCTTGACTGTGGGATTCTCTATCAATTCTGTAGTTAAGTAAGAGAGCAGTTCCTTAAGGAGACGATCCTCCAAGCCCAAAGGGTGACAATCCCGATGTGGCTCAAAGTGGGCAAGAGTGCTCAAAAGCCCCCATGGCTCACCAAAAGCATCCAGGAACATCTCAAAGCCAAAAAGTGTACACCCAATGGAAGGGAGGGGCCATCAGCAAGGAGGATTATACCTCCATTGCTCGAGATTGTAGGGGGACGTCAGGAAGGCCAAGGCAGAGATGGAACTGGGACTAGCAACCCAGATCAAAGATAACAAGAAGTCCTTTTTTAAATACATAGGGGGTAAAAAGAAGGTACCAAGTAACGTGTAGCCTCTGCAGGATACGCTTGGAAATCTGGTGGTAGCACCAGATGACAAAGCTAACTTCTTTAACAGATTCTTTTCTTCCATTTTTCTGAGCAGGGACAGGGACATCCCCCCCACTGGGATCCCGGACAGACCCAGGGGAGGCGCAGCCATGCCCAGGGTCAGTGAGGACCTAGTCAGGGAACTTCTGGAGGGACTAGATGTGTTCAAATCAGCAGGTCCGGACGATCTCCACCCCAGAGTGCTGAGGGAGTTGGCAGAGGTCATTGCGGGACCCTGGCACAGCTGTACGAGCACTCGTGGTGCTCTGGCAAGGTGCTGGAGGACTGGAAAAGGGCCAATGTGGTCCCCATTTTCAAAAAAGAGAGGAAAGAGGACACAGGAAAGTATAGGCTCATTAGTCTTACCTCAGTCCTGGGAAAGCTCTTTGAGAAAATTATCCAGGAGCAAATATGTGAGGGGCCAGCAGGGGAGACTATGTTTAGGGGCAACCAACACAGGTTCATTAGAGGCAGGTCCTGTCAGACCAACCTGGTGGCCTTCTATGACCAGGTCACAAAGCCTTGGACACAGGTGTTGCGGTGGATGTAGTCTTTCTGAACTTTAGGAAGGCCTTCAACACCGTCTCTCACCCCATCCTCATTAAAGATGAATGTGGTGTTGATGCCTACACAGTCATATGGGTTGCAAATTGGCTGGAGGGTTGCACCTAGAGAGCGGTGGTGGACAGGTCATTTTTGACCTGGAAGGATGTTGGAGTCATCATTGATTCCAAGATGAACATGGGCCGTCAATGTGGGGACGCAGTAAGGAAGGCCAACCACACTTTGTCCTGCATCCATAGATGCATCACAAGCAGATCCAAGGAGGTAATCCTCCCCCTGTATGCGACACTGGTCAGGCTGCAGTTGGAGTACTGTGTCCAGTTCTGGGTGCCGCACTTCAGGAGGGATGTGGACAGCATTGAGAGGGTCCAGAGGAGGGCCACTCACATGGACAGGCCCTATGAGGAGAGGCTACGGGACCTGAACCTGTTCAGCCTCTACAAGAGAAGGCTGAGAGAGGATCTGGTGGCTGCCTATAAACTTGCCAAGGGAGACCAGCAGGCAATGGCAGAGTCCTTGTTCCCCTGAGCTCTACTAGGAGTAACAAGGAACAACAGCCGTAAGTTGACTGAGAGTAGATTCAGCCTAGACATCAGGAGGCACTACTTCACCGTCAGGGCAGGTAGGATCTGAAACCAACTTTCAAGGGAAGTGGTGCTCGCCCCTACCCTGGGGGTCTTCAAAAGGAGGCTAGACAATCACCTAGCCAGGGTCGTTTGATCCCAGCATCCTTTCCTGCCCATGGCAGGAAGTTGGACTTGATGATCTGCTTAGGTCCCTTCTGACCCTACCAACTATGAAACTATGAAAACGTGAAACATGCAGCTCATCCTACAGTCCCAAGAAGGGCTTGAAACTTTTCCCCAGCTTTACTTAGGATGGTGACAGCACAGGCTCAGCCAAAAACAACATCTTAGGTCTCCACAAAAATTGTACTTGTCTGAAATAACAACCAAGGTAAAATAGGAGAAATACCCCTTCTGAGTGTGGTGGAGATCTCTCTCTCTCACTCTCTATCACACACAAACACATACATCTCTCCTCCTCGAGTTTTGTTCCACTTTGTTGTAGAGGAAAGACTGCTTCATAAATATACAAAATATTACAATTAGTTATTTGCTGTTTTTGTATGCATCTGAAATGCATGCTGGAGGTGAGGAGCAGTGCTTTCTTTGTTTGGACCCAATCCAGAGAGAGCTCCTTTTACCAACTAGAAGGAAACCCAATGGCCTTGTTAATAGAAATGCACACTGGTACCCATGGTGGTAAGTGATGTAGAAACATGTTCCCTCAGTCTGGACTTGGACTCTGCCAATGTTTTGCCCAAAGCCAAAAATTTCAGATCCCAATTTCAGGTCTGTTTTGTTCACTTCTCTGTCTACATTTAGGTGATTGAATAGTCACCAGATTGGAACAAGTTTCAGTTACTTCTCCTGGATGGATTTAAACCAACAGCCTAGTCGGTAAAAGGCTTTTATATCATCCCTTGAGCCTTCCAGTTTCCCTAAGTGGAAAGTAATTATGTCCTGATGCTGACCTGGCCACGAGAAAGGTTCACTTTTGCAGGTTCAGTTTTATCATGTTTGTGATAGCTAACTCCCCAGCATTCATGGCTACAAATATAAAAGCTCTTCCTGCTCCTCTCCTAGCTGGTTCCTTCCATTACCTGTGCTTCCTCCAAGTGCCAGAGCCCACTGCTGTATTTCTGTGCCTGGCTGCTGGTGATTTCACTACACACATTCAGTTCTGTGGTCCTAGGCAGATTGTAAGGCAGTGTGACACACTGCTCATTCTTTTAGTAGCATCACTGGCGTGATCCATTTCCCAATCAGGTGGATGCCTGCTTCCACCTGTTTAGTGCACACTTCCTCTGTGTTTTTCACACCCACTTACAGCTATGAAGAGTCCATTACCTTATTATCATCCCCCACATTTCTTAGGACTTAATGCATTTGCTCTATAATGTTTTGTCAGAAAGAATACTGTATTAGGATGACAGCTTTCAGATTCCTAACTCAGGCTTCAGTGATTTCCTTACTTTAAAAAACCAGACCAGAAGAAAATCCAACGTCTCTTAAAATCAAACACTCATTTTTAGGCAGGTGTTAAGTCAGGACAGGGAATAACATTCATGGAATTATCAACCTATGAACAGGCCTGGAGGCACGTATAAAAACTAACTGTACATCTGAACAGGAATCACTTTTTTATACTAATCCTTGCACAGAACTTACACAAATTAAGAACAAGTCTCATTGTAGAAGCACAGACAGATAGATAATAAACAGGGAACACAACTAATTTATAAGTTTGTTAGGATTTTATTCATTTATAAGGATGAACTCAATTAGGAGAACTCATCAATTTCTAAAAGGCAACCTATGGGTACAGAAGACTGGGAGGAGAGCTGTACTAATTATTAATTATTATTTAGAATAGTTGCTGTCTGTCTGAGCTTACATCAAAGATGCTCAGACAGAAGTGCTGCCTTGCAGGAGTATGGAAGGTTAGAGCTTTCCAGAGCATGTTTAGAATTAGGGTTGATATTATTACACATCCTGTTTCTATCTGGCTTACTGTCACATCCGTCTCCTGCACCCATCAGGATCTCAGAGATACATATGAGGGTTGTTGCTCTAGGTCATTGGTGGATGCCTGCAAATACTCTGTAATAAAAAGGTGGAACTCCGGTTGACCCCCTTTCAACTGGCATTCGAGGTTCCCAGAAAACATACTGGCTATTTGTATTTTTAAGTGGATTTAATGCTGAAAAACTGTGCCAGACAGCCAGCTGTGAAGACAGCAGTTCTCTGTTTACACGAATAGCACTTGAGCAGCCCTGGTACCAGCTAGCTTTACACATGACCCAGCCAATATGCCTTAGTTGGAATTTGGAGCAATTCCCTCTGAGGAACAGTCAGCTAGTCCTTGACCTTTCTGCTGACTGCTTTAAAGACAACAAAATTGTTCTGTGGACACCTGCATGGGATGACTTGGGGACCTGGAAATCACTTTTATGCTTATTTACAAATTGTCACAGAATAAAGGACATATAAAGGAGTTCACAGATACTTTGTTGGCAGTAGTGGTGACTTACCCTGGATTCACTGCCCTGAGTGATTTCCCCAGGCCACCAATGCAAAACTCATTTCCTACTTGCCTCCTGAGAATTTCCACAGATCGTCTGTAGTCCAATCCAAGCAGCTATTCAGTCTATGCCTGTTCTTGAGCCTGGAACAACTGATACACTGGCTTCCATATTGTCCCTTCTTCCTCTTGACCATACAGCTTTCCTGAGTTTGCTACCATGCTGTGTCAGCTGAAGAGGAAAGGGTGAAACATGAGCACTGATGGTAGAAAACATAGGTTGACACAGACAGGGTGAACAAAAGTTTCTTGAAGCCTAGCAGAGATGGTATTCCAGGCCAAGAGAAGTTTCTGCTGGATTTAATGCCAAGGAATTATCTAGAGGGCAAACTGTTACATCTGGTAGCCAAACTCGGCATCAGAACCAAGGATGAAGCATCATGAAGAAATGTCATTTTCCTATGCGGAAAAGACCATGCATGTTTTCAAATCTTCCTCCAACAGCTTGGATTTACTCTGCTTATGTCCACCAAAAAGAGCCCACCTACATTTCCAGATGGCAGTGCATTTATTTATCAAGGAATTCTGGACACCCTACAATTGTGTCTATACAAGACATGCATCTAACCCATGTCCTTCCTGGCTTGTGAAACAATTATGAGCCTAAAGCCTATCCTCTCATTTAAGAGCAAGTTCACAGAGGTTACCTAAAGAGCAACCACATCTTCATCTAAGGGCAGGTAGCATTTTAGACCTGGAACAGTCTGTGTTCAGCTGAGGACATGGAACTGAAATTTTCTGTGGAGAAGATGAAAGTTTTCTGAAGGACAGTTCAGGACTGTGGAACAAAGTTCTGTCACAAAGCTCCAACTGCAAGATATGTTTTTTTGATAGTGCCTTCTGTAGCATAAACACACAGTAACACATATATTTAAATATATATATAAACTCTTACCCTACACACTTTTTTTCCTGAATAAAGGATGCAAGAATCATGAGCATGTTACTGTTGGATAGCCACAATACTTAATGTACTGCCAGAAGTTATTCACATACCAAAGTGATAACCATATTATAAGAATCTGAACAGAACAGAATAGTAGCTCTAGGACAGGTCATTTATTTGTTTTTTTGTTTGTTTGTTTGTTCATTCATTCATTCAATTTGTATGCCTTTCTTTCCAGCAAAGGCTGTGCATGGTATACAGTAGGAAGACAGAATACCGTATAAAACAGGAGTGAGACAAAAACAAAATAACTCAAAAGAGCACTAGACTATCCCTGTCAAATAAAGACTTCTTAAACAATATCTTAGCCTAGCTTTGTTTTTTAAATGCCTGCCCATGTAGGAAGATCCTACATTGCTTCTGAAGGATAGCCAGGGTTAGGCTCTGGCAGGCTTCAAGAGGGAGGGATTTCCAAAATGGAGGAGCTCTGAAAGTAGTAGATATTAAAAATCATGGTTATTTACTTGGCTTTGTAGAGTTGCAAGATAATATAGGATCATACATGTGGTAGCTACATGGATACATAGTTGGTGTATGTTAACACAATCTAAGATATGTAGTTAGTTATGCAGTCTATGTTAGCTCGAAGCATAGGGGGTTAAGAAGTTCAAATTGCATGCTATGACAGGAAGAAAGGTAGGACTCTACTCATGGTAACAACATTGGTACAGAGCTGTAAGGTGTCAAGACATTTTTAGACAATGGTTTTAGCTTGAGGCATACAATTATTAGGGTGAGGAATAGTCAAAGGTATTAAAAGTCTTTTTTGGTTAATGGCATGTGTGGAAGAGGTTCAAGTCTGTCCCCTTGGTCTCACTTCTGGCTGGTGGTCTTTGGCAGCTGTCTTTATATGATGTGCTCAGAGTAGATGTCCATTGACTGTTGAATGGACTAGAAACCAAGAACTGAAAGGGTTCTTATCTCGTTCTCAGGGTTGCACCTTTAGCTTTTCTATGTGTTTAGCTGATCGGCATTTCTGCAACAGACATACTATGCATGGGTCATAGTGTAGGCCCCTGCAAAGTACCTGTACAGCAAAATCACTGAAACTTAACTGTCCTGGAGAAAAATTGTTGCCTGCAAGCCTAAATCAAATCTGCTGGGCTATGACCAATGTATAATGAATGAATCATAGAACACTGCAAGCTCAGAAGAGCAAACTGGCCCAGCTCTCTCCAGTGCACTTTGATTCATTCCTTTTACATTCTTCCCTAATGCACAGCTCGGCTCCATGTGCCTCAGTGCACTGAAAATGAACAGATCCCACAAAAGCCCTCTGAAAACATTTCCCCGATTAACAGGTCTAGTGCTGAAAGATATCTTCATTTTAATAGCTTGATGCTAAATGGATTATGGCCATGAGACCCAATTCACTCTGTTCCTGCAGGGGAGGAATGTCACACATTTTTAAGTGCCACTGGAGTCATCTAAGATCAGAGTAAATGATTCAAAATGAACACAAAAAAAAAAAAAAGGAAAAAAAAGGAAACAAAAAAAGCAACATGGTTGGAGTTAATTAGATCTTTGGGGGTCTCAGTGCTGGGTCTAGTAACAGAGTGGTTCAGATACTACAGCAGACTTAATGCATTCATACAGTCTCCTATGCAATGGCTGCTATGTAAGTGTCCATTACAGCAGGTCAGGATGGAAATGAGTAAACAGACCTTATTTGTGGGCCTGGAACATAAAGGAGGCCAAAAAATAGGAAAATTGGCTAGTCTGCAGGTATAGGAAATCCTCACATTGCATCAGCATGCTATGCCCAAGAACGGGAGTAGCTGTGGGTGCCACAGGTTGGAACAGTAGTACCTTGACCGAGCTGCCTGTTCAAAGCCTTTTTGTACTTGGCCTGTGCCTGGCCTTCCCCCCACCCCCAAACTTCTCCCTACCATGGTGAAAGCTGTCATTGAAGTTTTATGTATCTGATATTTCAGCATGAAGACTGCTTAGAGGGCTTCAGTTACTGCAGCCTGCTTGCCTTCCCTCCACAGGAATAGGCATCAATCTAGCCTGTCTACTTTCTTAACACTGGTGCCAGCACTGTAGCCTCCGAGTGATTCTTTCCATTCAAACCCATCCCCTCTGGGGATTCCCATCACTCTCACCCCTTATTAGCTTTTCCCTTTTTTAAACAAACATATTTCACTGCCCCTGCTTCTGAGCTCAACATTTGGCCTGTAACAGGGGGATACTACATGTGACAGACCCTTAGCAGAGCCCCAAGAGCAGCTCTGTTCCCCCACACCATTGAAGCTGATGTTTGGCCCCATGGATGGGGTGCAGCTGCTGTGGGGCAGCATGTTATTTTCATTTTACTGTGTGAAACGCCCTGCAGAGGGGGCATTTCATGGGAAGAGGCAGCAAGATATAGCAAAATATAGCACAATATCTGACCCTTAAAAGCAAGGCTAACTTTGCTATGATCAAGCTAGGGGGACAGATGTATTGGATGGTGAAAGGGACATGAGGGTAGGCCTGACTCTCCTCATTGGGTCCAGGTCTTAAAGGATTCCCCTTAAAAACATCATGTTTAGGTAAAATCCTGGCTGAAGTCCATGCCATAGAGACACTGCAAAGCAGTGAGATAAGGAGCCAGTTAGGTGGACTTAAGATAAGCTCCTTCCAGATTGTTAGTATCAGACCAGGCCTGGGTCAGAGATTCTGCTCTAAATGTATACCTACCTAAGGTCTGGACAGTGTAGACCCTGTTTAGGCTCATATTTGACAACAACTGCAAACCATTGCACTATCACAGTCATGACAGCCCTTCTAAAATGGGCTGGGAAGACTCAGTGGATGAAATAGCAGGAGTAAAAGCTCCGTCGCTACTGGCACTGACTTAGCCAAGACAAAGGATCACAGAGCCCAGACTCTGTACTCACTCCTAGTTGTGACCCCTCCTAGTCAGGCCTATTTGTTGTGCCATTTTAATGGTGGACAAGGCCCACCAGGAAAACTTTCAGCTTTAATTAGGGAGGCTACTGGGAACTCGACAAATTCGGTGGGACACCAGATGTAAAAACAAGGACAAGAGTGAGGGTCAAAGGTTAATAACATGTACTCCAAGGGGGGTCACCAAGCAGAGCACACTCACCAGCACCCACTGGCCCTCAAACAAGTCCAAGGAACCAGTGGACACTGCCTAATAAAACTGCCTGGAGACATGAACAGATAAGGATCAAGAAGAAGGGCTTACAGTCACTGGGGGTCCTCCTGGCCAAAGCCTCCTTCCTGATCAGGTATGTGGTCAGCTTTGCAAGGGCCAGGAAGAGGTTGACTAGGAGGTCCTGGGACTTGGTGGGGCCATAGACAGGGAGTACATAAAAAGGTGTAGGGAATGGTGCAGTCAGAGCTTCAGTAAGAGGTCTTGAGGTGGTGGTAAAGCAGCTGCAACCTAGTGCACTCAGAATAGGGTTTGCCAGGGTTTCCCTCTGCTGACAGAAGGAGCAAGTGTCAGGGGCTCCTAGTCAGGATGGAGTGAAAGAGCTGGCATTGATGCATCCCGGTGTTTCCACTTCTCCATGGTGATCATTAGAAGTCCATCTCTAAGCAGGATGGATCCCCATGTCACCTCATTCCAGTTCCTAGACCTTATCTATGTAAAGGCCCTTCATTTGGATTAAATCCACTCCATTCAGAAAGTTTGCACCAGTTAAGAAGCAAGTGATGTGTAGACCTTGTGCTGGCCATCTGTATGAGGTGGCATTTTGTCTTGGGTCATGTATGTGCTGCATCATTTTATGTCCCTGCAGTAAGATGCAATCAAAATAAGTAAGAATGTTACTCCTTTTTTCAGGTTGACCCAAGTTTCCCCAGAAGGGCTGCCACTCTCCTCTGGGCTTTGCAACTCCGATTGCCCCAGATATGCTGGAACAAAGACAAACAGAAGGAGAGCGAACTGCAGTGCTAGATAGCTAGCTAAAGACAGATTATAAGGTGTTTATGCTTTTGCAAAATTAAAGTCCTGAAGGCGAGGCAGGTTTACATTGGCAAAGAATTAATGGTTTGATGTAGTGCAAAGGGATGGCGTGAGCAGGAAAAGAGGCCATCTATCAGTATGTACTGATGGCATAAAGGAAGGAGATACGAGCATAAATCAAGGGGAGCGCAAGAGTACGCAAAATGGGTGACACACAATGGCTAGTGATCCATTGTTGCCACGAGATGCAAAGTGTGACTGGGTGCTTCTGGGTCTCACTTCCCGGTGCACACAGGACACAGCTTGTAGCCAAGCCTTTCAACAGAAACTTACCCTCCCTGGTTACCTGGTAAGTAGCAAGCACAAGGATAGAAGTGCACTCTTTCTGTTTATGTACCCACAGTGCCTGCCCCCCTGTGAGGCCATTTGCCAGGCGCATTCAGTTGTCTGTCTATCCTAACGTGAATGAGAGAACCAATTTTAATAGGGATTAGGCCCGGCCAGAATTCAGGACCCAGTCCTCTTCTTCTCTGGAGATGTCTGACAAATTCTCCTAACACGCCTGAAGGACAATATGTTTTCCACTTGTCCTCTGGGGAAGAACCCGGGGCCTAATATTCAGTTAGGAAACTGAGCTGGAGGGACTCTGGTTAATGGCTCCACTTAAGAGAAGTTCTGTAGCAGACCCAACCAAGGGCTACGCCAGCCATGCACCGGGGATGCTGGTCCCGGCGTGGTCCTTGAACCCTTTTCCTCTGAGGCCCCTGGTTTGTTCTGGCAGTACTGAGGGAGCTCAGACAACTGCAGAGGGGAGGTTAAACAAACAAAATGTCACCTAAACATATCAGAACCGTGACAAGTTTTGGGTCGGTTCTGATTTTAGACCCCATTTCTAGCCAGTGACCCTACTGCACAACTTGTGGCCCCCATCTTCTCTGGTTACTCACTGAGCTTCTACAGAGCAGTCCCTTGTGCCACTCTGTCCTTCAAAGGGAAATGAAACCTTACACATTTAATTGAAGCCAATTTCCTCCATGTTGTTGGGTTAGCTGAAGGGATTAGCAGGGGCCGTGCTCAGTCCTCATGAGACACCCAAACATTTCAACACATAAGGCAGCCCTTGAAGGACGGGGGAGAGGCGAGAGGGAGGTGATGGGGGTTGATCAGGAGCCGCTGAGATACATAAATCTCCCCAAACCATCAAGGGCTTTTCTTTTCCCCTTTATTGAAGCTGTGTTTTTGAATGAAATCTGAAGCAATTAAATCCTCTTTCATCAGAGCTCCTGCCTCCCACCTCACCTCCCTGCCAGCAATATCACAGGGAAAGGGAAATGGGAAGGAGGTATAAGGAAGGCCCTGCAGGACAGGCTGTTATGTAGAGCTGGCTAGGGACACTGCAGCTGATTAATATCATCTCACCATGATCGCAGGGGGCCAGGCCTTCGAAGGCAATCATTTCAGAACCAGGGGAGCTGGTCTTGCACCAGGGCTTTGCCTGCCTTCCTTACTAGCTTTGCATTTCTCACAATGCCTCAGCTGAGGACTGTGGTGAGAAACTGGCTGCAGGTGCAAATCTGGGAAGGTGGTCTGAAAACTGTAGGAGCTTGTCTGGTGAGCTCAGCCCTGGAGTAAAGAGGAGGGAGGAAGGAAATGGAGATGAAGCTCTGCGACAGAGAGAGTTGGCAGCTTTTGTGAGGTGGATTGATGGTGCCGGTGACAAGTGGACTGGGTTTTAGGACAGCACTCAGGGGTAGGTTGGTGCAGGATCTTCTGCCTCCAATGGTTCTTCCCTCTCCATCCTCAGTTTCAATTAAGATGTCTATTGTGAAGACAGATCCCACTGCCTCCTATCTAGGACTTCTGAGAGAGTCCATGTATGCTGCTCACTCCATCTACTGCAGACATCTTTCTCTCGATGGAAAGGGTCTGATTGGTCACAGGAAAATACCTACATAAGCAGATGTTTAGCAGCTTTTCTGCAGAAGCAAGCACCCGGCAGCTGTGCTAGGCCTCTGCTGACCATTCAACAATTCCCAGCTTGCTATAAAGCAGACACGGTAATAGATTACACATTGGATGGGAAATCTCAGTGACTGGGGTTTGTTTGGACAGTTTGAGGGCCACTCCAAAAATCTGCGAGAGCCAGCTGCTATCAGCAAAACAGCAGCACAGCCCATGACAGTCAGTGGGCCAGGGCTGTGTTGCTATCCCAGGAGGCCTTGGGCTCTGAAGCCTTCCTGCTGTCCTGACAGCCTTTTGTCCTGGTTAGAGGAATCACTCCTGTTTGCCCTAATCCTCTGCAAAGGAACCTGGTTTAGTTGTTCCCTAAAGTTTAAAACAATTGTATGTGAGGAGTGACATTCAGACTTCACAAAGACAAAGCCAGTTCCTGACTCAAGCCTCTAGACTAAGTCACTGCCCTTTCCAAAACCAGCTTTTTTCCTGCAAGCTCTTGTTTCATATATTCTGGTGTATATGGCTAAGCCTAATAAACCAACTGGATCTGCAGCCTTGTATTCAGGGAAGGAAGTAAGAACCATTTTAGGAATGGAGCTGAGCTACAGGATTGACCTGGGAAGTTGCAGGGAAGTGATTGCTTATGAAAGGAGCAAGAGAATGAGGTTGAAGCTCCTTATATCACCCCAGCTTCGCTGGATTAGCAATGACTCATTTCCTGGGACCATTCCAGGTGGAGCACTAGTGAGAATTTTTTTATATCTTAAATTCTAGCTACTCAGTTTTCCACATGCTCTTAAACATGGCTGCAGCGATCCTGACTCTGCTAGTCTATTCTTCCCTGGAGGATGCACTTTTATATGTGCTACAAGTCATATGTAACAGAACACAGACACATAGATTGGTGAGCTCACACTTACCCATGTGTGTTGCCACACAAACACATATTCCTTCCCACATGATCACAAACCACATGCCTGTGGTCATACCTACTGATATATATTCATGCTCCTTGTCAGATCCCACAGATACATCCTTGTTCACACAGATGCATGTGGTCATGCCCACATTACACTTCCACTCAACAGACACATCCTACATACACATATTTGTGAACAGAGCTTGTGGTAGCCTGATTTCTTGGCTGAGAGACTCCCACCATCACAAATGAACAGCAGCTGCTTCTTTCAAGGAAATGATGGTCATAGTGGAAAATGCACTGGGGGCAGTAAGTGCCTATGTCTCTCTGAACAGGGTCGGGGTTGCGTGTGCTATTTGTTTTCTTTTGAAATTGCTCCCAGCCTGGTTATTATTGAACAAAAGCTCCCCCTGACTTCACCTCTGTGTAGGTGGCTCTGTATCATGAAGTGAGACAGCTGAGAAAGAGGGAGCTGTGGTGATAAAAGTCTTTGGGAGTGGAAAGTACTCTCTGCCTTTGCTGTGACATTAATTTACTTCCACTCTCTCCCTAGGCCAAGAGCTCAGGCTGAAGATGAAGGATGGTTGTGGATTGATCTTCTACTGATTTGAGGAAAACAGTAGCTACCATGTACCTTTCTTGCTAGCAACCTCTAGCTTTAAATGTGGAAGGGGTTTCCTTATTTTCTATTGCATTATCATCAGCTCTCTGGATCTTACCTGGACACTCATGTTGTGACTGTATTTCTCCCAGGTGTATCAGCAGCACAGGCATGGAGGAGGATATGACTGTGTTGCTTTGACTCACCATACGTAGTGGTGTGCCCTACTCCATTGAGAAAAATGGGGTCTAGGAGAAAAGTTCTACCAATTGCATAGGATTAGCAGCTACCTTGCCTGTCATGTGGCATCAAACTCCCATTTCACACTGTGAGGCTGGATTTAGTCCTCATGTATTTGGGTGCTGTGCAATAGGTCCCTATGCTGTAACTCATCTCAGGCACCAAAATCCCTTGCTGTAACTCAGCTCAGGCACAGTCTCTGCCCATCTGGTCCCGTGTCTGCCTTTTTCCCATCCTGTAATGCACACTGCACAAATCCCTGTTGATACACCTGAATTCTGACCTACTCTATCCCTTATTATTCTGCTCCCAGGCTTTTGCCAAATCCAGGGTGACAAACATAATAGATTATATTAGTTTTCAGATCATCACAACTGAGGACCTGTGCGTGAACATCAACTCAGAGGCAAGATTTAAACTCAGGACTTCTGTGCCTTGTCTACCATAGGATTTTCCCCTAGATTTCCCTCACTTACTAGTTTATTTCCTGCTCTGGGCATGGTTAAGTGATGTGGTGGCAAACATTAGTAGCTAGATCATGAGAACAGAATGTGGCTTAAATAGGTCCTTTCTTACACCGCTCCAGAACTCCTGATATCTATCGTCCTGGGCTTTGGCTCATGATACCCATGTGTATGACTCTGCATCTTCTATTTTGCACCCACCAGGCAGAGCTCATCTAAGGACTTGAAGAGGAATGTGCTTAGGGCAGGATTTACATGGACTGTGGGTAGTAAAGGGCAGAAGGGGAGTGGATTTCCAGCAGTGCAGCACCACACTCTGAGTTCTGCTTGAAAGTGGGAGCATAGTGGACTGCAAAGCCAAATGCTGATGTGGAATCTGAATACTCAACCATCAGTTATCTGGCAATAAAACATAAGTGGGTGGTAACAACCATGCAATAAGCCAAAGAGATACTAAAATTCTTCTTCAAAGTCTATAGCCAAGAAATATCAGCTGGTCCTAATTAGTCCTGAATTACCAATTTTTGACACTACCAACTGCTAACATTACATACTATTGAATTACAACGCTGAACATCTAAGAGGTAGCATTTCATCAGTAGGGGTCTAGTCAATTCCTGTCTATGAAATCAATTAAACCCCCCCCCCTTAATAATAAAATGCTAGATCTCCAGTGGGACCCAGCATACCTCGCTGCCGCGGCCTGGCTTCACAGCCTGCCTTGGTGGGGTGGCACGAAGGGCAGCAGACAACAAGACAGCTGCCCCCTTGTCCCTTCTCCCCTGCCAGGGGGTCCCTGCTAATCAGCACTGAGGGAAGCAGCTGCACAAAGGGCAGCCAGCAGACAAGATAGCAGCTGCCCCTCATCCCTCCTCCCCCACCAAGACCAAGGGGTTGGGCTGGTGGAGAACAAGTAGGAAATATCCATAACATTTTCTCTTGATGCTGTGATCAACTTGCAAAAAATGTTTAGTCCACTGCAATTTAAGTAGGTAGGTCCTAACTCATCAGGTATCATGATAGCAGGGTCAGATTGGGGAAGAGTCCTGACAATAATAAGTGCCAGAGCCTTATTTGGATTTTGTGACATGGTGGTGACTAAAGCCTATCTTCCCAAAGGCGACCTCAACAAGGGGGTTTGGTGGGCTGCTGTGGGGATACTAGATGAAGCCCGAACCTCCTGAGCTGTTTGGACGAAGCTCTGTGAAATGTGCAGCTTGGATGAGTAAAAGTGGGGAGCGCTTCTCATCATCCCTCCCCGAAGAGCCAAGAACCGGAGGGCTGAACAAGCCAGGAGGGAAAAGGCGGCTGGCGCTTGGGAAGGACAGAAATGACCTCAGCGATAAACACTCCATGATAAAGCTTCTTTCTGGGGTTTTCAACAGCCCTTATTGCCCACAGGAGAGTTGAGCCACATAGAGAGCTTTTCATACTTTACATCCTGCCATATCCCCCTCCCTAGCCCCCCGGCTCCTTCACTGCCCCTCGATCTCTCATCAGATAGATGGTGCTGGCTTTATTTGTTCAGGGTGGAAGAAAGTGAAAATCTTTGATGCCAGGAAACGGGGGAGAATTTTTCCCCCCAAAAATGAAGTCAGTCTCTATCGCTCTGATGGCCCTGCCCTCTCCCGTTTTGCCCCGTCTTTTTCTCCCCCTCCCTCCAGCTCCTCTCCTTTGCAGTCTCCTTGACAAGGTGAATTCCCTGACAGAGCAAGTTGTCATCTTTTCAACACCTCATTTTTCCCCCTTTCTCCTGGTGCACAGGGAGTGCCTCTTCCTGTTTACACACCTCTGGGTTTCAGACAGGAGGTGAAACAAAAACATCTTTCATTCAAGGGAGGAGGAGGAGAGGGAGCTGGAACGGTCCCAGGCCGTGATATCAGCCATGTCGCCTCTCCTCCGTGCTCCGTTTTTTCCTTTGACCCTCGTGCTGGGGTTTGGTTATCTAAGTTTGTTCTTCCCCAGAAACCCTGCCGTTCCAATAGGACTGTTATTCTTAAAACAATGCCATTTCCCAGCTCTCCTTCCAACCACTGGGAAGAGCGGATGTTGTCAGAGGCAGTGAAGCCAAAAGGAGAAGAAAAAGCAGAGCTGCAACGCCACAAATCTGATACCGTTCGCTCTTCCCTCCCTCCCGCGGGCTACCCTTACTGTATTGACCTGGAAAGAGCCCCTGGCTGGCTAGAAGTCTAGACCAACTTGAGTGGAGCGAGCTACTGAGGAATCCACCCCATGTTTTTGCACCAGCTAAAGCATATCCAAGGTCAAGGCACTCTAGAAGCAAACAGCATATAACCAGTTGTATGAAGACCCCCCAGCCTAGCTGGATGCAGCCAATGGGGCTGGAAGTCCCTGTTAATTCAGGCTACTGAGTCATAGGGTGATTATTTCTGGCTTTAGTGATTTGCCCTGATTCCTACCTACTGCTTCCCACCCCCCGAAACGTGCTAAGTGTTTTGGTTATTAACTGGAGGGAATCCAAGGAGCAGGCCTTATATGGAGCGTCATGTGCACGTCAAGCCCCGCGTTAGCCAGCTCCCTCCTTACGCACGGCCCACAGAGATCGCTGTCTTCCCCACAGGAGAAATTTACAGCCCGGCTGATGGTCAGAGATAACTCCCGGCCAGATGTGTGGCTGGCGTTCACCTCTCTGCTTCTGCCTGCGATCACTGGCTCTTTCCAGAGCAGCCTGACAGTGTGAGCCGCTGGGGATGGATTTTATTCATGTTATTACATGGCAGGGAAGGTTGTAAAGCTGAAGTTTATCGACAACACGCGTGAACCCATTTGGAAGAGCGAAGCCCGTTGAAAGCTGCTGGCCTGACCTCCGTGTTCCTTTTGCTGCGTAATTTATTAAAGGCTGGGCCCATCGCAGCCATGTGCAGCATGTACAACAGGGAAAGAAAACAGCTTCTCTGCAGCTGCACAGCCAGAGCCTCAGAGCTTTTAATTGAAAAGAAAAGCTCTCTTCTCCTCCTCCTGTTTAAGAGGGTTAGTTTTCTGTCCAGGGGGTTTGTCTCCAGGGCTGAGCTCTGGGGAGCCTCACAACTGCTTCCTATTTGAGGAAAAAAATATGGCTGTGAGCCTCTGTGCCAAAAGAAAATGTGTGTACGTGTGTGTACACACGTGTGCCCTATAATCCGTGCATTATTTGTTCCACAGCCTGGGTACTCTGACAATGTTTGCCGGCCAAGGAGATCTAGGGGGACTCCCTTCAAGCCTTTTAACTGATTTCTCATATCCAAGGGCTCGATGGCTATGTGCTAGGAGAACCAAACCCACTGAAAGCAGTTCTGCCCTGAGGTATAAAGCATGAATGGCAGGGCTGTGACAGATCTGCTTGAGCCCCAAAGACCTTTCAGTGCCCCTTGGCCTCCCTGCAGAAAATGTAAGTAGGCCAGCAAGTGCCAGAAATTCATGGTTTGAACTCCCGGCCTACTTGAAACTGGATTGAGATCTACAAACTATTGCATACAAGGCCACAAAATACCTGTCACATGGTAATGACTATTGGTCAGTACCAATCTTGGCCATCTTTGGACAAGCAGCATGGTGGTACCAGATCTATATCCTATTCTCACCCTGCAGAACTAACCAGTCCCACAGATTATGGCACGATGCTCTTTTTGTGTGCGTCTGGTTAAAGCTGGTATCCGATGCTTCTTTATTCATGTATCATGAAAATTACATCTCACTCCTATGATGTGACAGAAAACACGAGAGATAAGTAAAGTTTGCTGAGTAGAGTGGGATTTTGTGCTACTTTGGGGACTTGTGTCCTACTTTCTGATGCTTCTGTTTTCTTGCTTTCAATACTCCAAGGGCAAAGACTCCAAGGATATCCAGTGCTTGTCCTTTATGGGAAGCCAGAACTCACTGAGATATGGCCTCCCTGCTGGATTCTGGACCGATTATTGATTACTCCTACATTATAACAAGGTGTTTTTACTTTATTTGCTACCAGGAAGCTATCTGAAAAGATATTTTACAGCCATTCAGAGAAAACTCAAAACCTGAAATTTTAATTGCCACCTTACAAAATGAGGTCCTCCCCAAGCTAGCAGAATTGAATTTTTCTGTCAGAATAATAAGCTCTCTCTATTTGATGCGTCTTCCACAGTCTATGGGAGGATGTCTGAGAAGGACGAAAAGAAAGAAGGAAAAAAAAAGGAAAGAAAGGTGATCTTTGGTCAAATGCTTTAGGTGAGCTGCAATTTGGCCTCTCCAAGCAATTTGTGAGAAACGTTTCAACTCCCACACCATTAGTGCCCACTCTTTTTTGCCACTCTGGGCGTTAGGTTCTGGCCAGAGCCTTCACATTTTTCTGTCTTCAAAAATGCATTTAATAGAATCATAGAAAAATAGGGCTGGAAGGGACCTCTGGAGGTCATCCAGAGGCAGGATCATCCCTATCCAAACGGTCCCAAGCAAATGCTTTTCTAACCTATTACTATTTGTGGCATTTTTTTTCTTACTCTCACATTAAAGATTGAGTGAAAAATTCATAGTAAACAATTTAATGGGATGGATTTTACTCATTTATCTGTTAGCAAATTACCCATGAGCAGCTTTCGATTTTCTTGATGTGCTTCAAAAATATTCACCCGGCCCATTTGGGGGATCATTTTGGGCTTGTAGATGGTTATCTGCAGCCCACTGCAAATATCTGGTATTCAAACTTTAGGCCATGTTTGTTAGGTTTAATTAGGCTCATATATGAGGGACATGACTTATGAGGAAAGACTGAGGGAACTTGGCTTATTTATTCTAGAGAAGAGGAGACTGAGAGGGGACTTAATAGCAGCCTGAAGGGGGTTTGAAAGAGGACGGAGCTGGACTGTTCTCAGTGGCGGCAGATAACAGAACAAGAAGCAATGGTCTCAGGTTGCAGCAAGGGAAGTTTAGGTTAGGTATCAGGGAAAACTCTCTCACTAGGAGGGTAGTAAAGCACTGGAACAGGTTACCCAGAGAGGTTGTGGACTCTCCATCCTTGGAGGTTTTTATGACCTGGATAGACAGAGCCCTGACTGGGATGATCTAGTTGGGGATGAGACCCTGCTTTGAGCAGGGGGTTGGACTAGATGACCTCCCAAGGTCCCTTCCAACCCTAATCTTCTATGATCCTGTGATCACAGAGCACTGCTTCTGGTCCCTTTTTCAATCAGCTTAATTCTAAAGGTATATCTGCAGGGTAGTGTGGAGACAGCTCAGCTAGCTTTAAATCTGCCCAGCTCTGAGTATCAGAAGCTGTCTAGCTGTGGGAGCAAAGAGTTCCAGGTGGGCTATTTTACCCTGCTGGGAGGGTTGTTATCTCTTCATTAGAGCTAGCTTCTCAACACTGCATTGCAATATGCAGCGTAGACATACCCTTTGACTTAGATTTCTCGTGCAAATACTTGTTTTTATGAGTTCAAATGGTGCATTCTAAAAATTTTCTTTCATATACGGATAAAATTTGGCCTTCACCTCAAACTTTCCTGAGTGGGAAAAGAATGCAGACACCCAGCATGGATTCAATACACTGAAAGAGTCCATTCCTAGTTTAACATCATTTCAGGTATTGTTAGCAGATGCTCTGACTTGGGACAAAGCCAGATAAATCTCGTATCAGAGCACCTACTCTAGTCCAACTAGATTCTTCTTTCTCCTTTGGCAGGCAGGTACCACTGTGGCATGGGTAAGCAAAATATCCATGGTCTCCATGGATTTTCTGCATTTGGAACTAATTCTTCAGATTGCTGTTACAAGCTACAATCTTCAGAAGCTAGACTGTGCAGAAGTTAACTGTTCCTGCTGCAGCCAAAAATATATTAGACCTTTGTTTGGCTTTGAAAAGTCTTATTAACCATTACAAAACTCAGTGTATTTCTAAGAGCAGCTTAAAGCCAAGAGGAACATATTCAAAGTCTATGACTGCACAGAACAGGTCTGTGTGGTATGACAGTATAGCACAATGATTCAGATTGTGCTATACCTGGTATAGCAGATACCTAGATGGCATTTCTCTGCTGCAGTGATAAACCACAGTGTTATCATTCAGAGTGTACACATTCCATCACAGCAATGTCAGGGTATAGGTCATCTGCTGCTTTGATGCCAGACTGAAGAAATGTGCATGCATATATGAAAAGGCATTACATTTGGCATCAAAATGTACTTTATCTGGAGTTCTTTGTGCCATTAGCTCCTGAAGCTAAAGGAAATGTACCTGGAAGCCTCAGGTTCCTTCATGAACTCTCTGTTCCCTTTCTGTATTTGTTTGCTAATGAGTGTGTTAATATCACAATTTGCCTGTAGCGACAGTAATGTACCTACCAAGATGGTTTTGGGTTAAGACCGTCCTGTCCTTTTCTTCCTTTCTCTAAACCCACTGAGATTTCAAATGACTTCTGAGCCTGTTATGGGAAGGAAAGCTCTGCCGTGCCTCCCCACCCGCCCCCCTTCCCCAGCAGCAAGACTGAACCCAGTGCCACCACTTGGCATATTTCCTCTTGAAAACATAATTCTATCAACTGCTCAACTTCTCCTGCTGGTACTCTGAGCACACACAATGAAAGGAGAAAAATCCTTACAAATATGCATTCTTTCCATTGCCACTTGTCTTTTTCTGTAAACAAAAGGACACTGCTGGCTTGAAAGGTCAAGAGCAGAACAGAAGAGGAACCCATTAGAAGTCCCCAACAGTGAATAGAAAGCTGCCTGTCCACAGGCAAAAATCCATTAGCTCCTTGGTCCCAGCAAAGAGTCACTTAGATCTAGAGACAAGTTATTCTCACTCTCTGTCTAGGTATTTATACCATGCTCATATGAGTACCAGCATGGCAATGGGAGCTAAGAGGCTATTTATGTACAAAATGCTACCATCTTTCCCAAATGCTGGTGGGAGAAGCACCTCTATGTCTTAGATGCTTGTACTTCTCCCAGACAAATACCTTGTCCTCTTCATGATGCTTTTCAGCATTGTATTTTCCAAATTGCAGACAGCACCATAGCTGTAACTTGGCTTCAGCCCATCCTCAGACCAGAACATCTTTTTTCTCAATAGGATTCAGAGTATTAGTGAAGCTATACAATATGGTTCAAGCATGCTTCCATGTCACCAACCTTACACTCCATTATGCAAATAATCACAGTGTTCAGCTTCTGCTTGGTCTCATCTTATTGGAATTAATATATTGAAACCCTACATGAATGAGCATCACTATCAGCTTGATCACAGCCATGCAGATTGGCTATCCTATAGATTGCTCATCTATAAATACAGAATTAAAGCATCCCACAGTAAACTGTCTCAGCACGCAGTCAGCCTAGTGTAAAATCTGAGATGTATTTTCTGGGGTACGTTTTCATAGATTCATAGATTCATAGATTAAGGGTCGGAAGGGACCTAGTAGATCTTCTAGCCCAACCCCCCGCCAGGGCGGGAGAACAACAAAAAACCCCAGAAAGAGAAACGGGACTCAAACGAGTCCAGCCAGGTAGGCATCCAGCCTCTTCTTAAAGACCCCCAGGGTAGGGGCCAGCACCACTTCCCTTGGAAGTTGGTTCCAGCTCCTAGCCACCCTAACCGTGAAGTAGTTTTTGCGGATGTCCAATCTATACCTCCTCTCCATCAGCTTGTGCCCATTACTCCTTGTTATGCCAGCGGGCGCTAGGGGAAACAGCGTCTCCCCCAAACCCTTCTGGTCCCCCCTAGTGAGTCTATAGAC
>NW_017729029.1:2445968-2457230 GCF_001723915.1 Gavialis gangeticus
TCACAAATGTGCTCCTTGATGATCTTCTCAAAGAGTTTCCCCAGGATTGAGGTAAGACTGACGGGCCTATAGTTACCCGGGTCCTCCCTCTTCCCCTTCTTGAAGATGGGGACCACATTTGCTACCTTCCAATCATCTGGCACCTGGCCCAAGCACCACGATCGCTCACCATGTTGCTTTACTTGTTCCCAAATCCTGGTTAGGAATATGGACAGAGAGCGAAAGAGAGGTTTTTCCAGTGTTAAATTCAGATATGCTCACAAGAACATACAAAAACTAAATGCCTAAGCAGAGATGGGGAGAAAGAACATGGCTATATCCTCCCCCACAGGAAAGCCCTGAACAATAATAGTCTAGTTCTAGGATGTGGTAGGAGGCACATAATATTCCATGGAAAACTACTCTGTTCTTGTACTTGTACCTCTGTGAAGTCACACTGGCTAGATTGTGGGCAAGTGAGGATTCACTTCAATGTAGAAAAATCCATGGGAGGCATAAATCTGTCATGGCCAGGTCTATGCCACTGTACCCACCTAAGTAAGAGTGTATGGTGTGGGTAGGTGTGGGAGAGGCTAAGGATGCATCACACACTACCAATCCCATTAGGACCATTCCAGCCAGGACAATGTAGATGAATCTTTAGGCTGCTCAGAGTAACTCCAGCTGTCCTATACAAAGTGGAGCATAAAGATGGCTCAAAGCCACCATTTCCCTCCCATTTCAGATCCTGCACAGAATTCAGTTTCACCAGCCTCAGCATTCTAGCCCAGAATTTGATAAACGTGGGGCTTTGAGTTAAAAAAAAAAAAAGAGTCTAAAATATGTTACAGCAGACAATAATATCTGTTCTCAATAGCTTCACTAATACAAAAACAAACAACCCATTTTGGACACTCAAATGCTGCAGGGGAGTGTGCGATGAAAAAAAGGAAGAATTAAAAAATAAATGTATTGAGAGACTCTCCCCAGGGGAGATGGGGTTTTACTTTTCTTTAAAATGAACATTACAAAATTTGCAAAGGGAACAAGGAAAATTACCCTGTCTCTCCATCCTTCCTTTGAGCAATCTCTGGAGTTCATACAGTAATTTATCTGTGGATAACAGGCAAATCAAATATTATTAAGATAAGTCTAGCAACTTATAACCAGCTGCTGGTTGTCAGAATTACACCTTTTAACTATGTGACTCAAATCAGCAAACATGGTTTTTTTTGTTTCAGATAAACTGGTTGCAGGAGAAGTATCCTTGAGTGTCTTCTAACCAACATATCAATTAAGTTATACTTTAACTAGTGTGCATGTGTGCGTGTATATAACTATATTGATTCAAAACCGCTGCAGTGTGTAGAGCCTGTAATGGCCTCAGATGAGCTGTCCCAGCCAGGAAAGCAAGATCCTCAAGCATCTGATGGATCAATAGCTTTCATAAACCAGACTGAAAAATAGGGAAGAGTAATAATGGCAATAGAAATGCTGGGCTATGCTTACAAAAGAAAAACAATTTGAAGAGGACCAAATAGCAGCATTGATCACAGCACTATTTTCCCATTTTTATTTTGCACTGCAAAAGTATTCAGCTTGCCCAGGACAATACAAACCTTTATTCAAAATGAAGTGAATTAGGTGTAGAATATTGTGTTGCTGCTTCTTATGTTTAGAACATGCTCATGCTCCTTAGAAATAATCCTCACTTTAATTAATTAAATTGTGCTGGCAGGCCGCCCCTGTTGATGCATCTTTGTCCTGGATTTGAGAACTGTAATAAGCATGGAGGGACTGTGAATGGGAAGTGTGAAGGAGTTCCTACTGCAGAGTGGTAATGAACATGCTGCACTTAGGTTCAGTGAGTGAATGGCTGATTTTTCATTGAGACTTTCTCTGCCATTTCAAACACACAACAGCGAATCCAGAGCCCAAAATGCCCCTTGCCTCAGCCTTCCTACTTGGCTTTGATCTAATGCACCGGATTCTCAGTGAAACTTTGATTCCAAAGACACAGCTAGGATGGGATAATGATATAGACTAGTGGAGGGCCAACTTTTTTGGCAAGTATGTCACAAATTAGCTTTGTACTCTGCCCACATGCCACTCAGATCTCTTTCTCCTGCCCAGTCTGCTGCTCTGCTTTCCGCCCTGTGCAACCTGTCCAATCTGTTGTTCTGTTTTCTGCTTCCTGCCCTGTGCTCCCAGCCAGATCTGCTGCTGTGCCTTCTTCTTCCTGTTCTATCTGCAGCTGTGCTGCCTGTCCCCTCCCTGATCTATCACATACCAGACAGAGGCTGCCCATGCCACTTGTGGCATGAATGCTGCAGGTTGGCTAACCCTGGTGTAGGCTGTGCAGGACTTGGCATAAGCATGGATATCATAATAAGTTTCAAAGCCCCTGTGGAAAACAGCACTCCTGTTTGACAGATTGGTACTCCTGAAACTCCAGCTGGACAGCTTTGTCATTCTGAAAACCTCAGTACAAAGAGCCTTAAAGTGAAAAGCATCAACATACAACATAACTGTTATTGGGTTCTGGTACTGTTTTCACAGCAGTACCTATATATTGTCCTGAGACCCGGTTTGCAGAATTGCACTGAACGTAACAGCTATTATGGATTGAGCATCTCTGTAATAAGTAGGGTTAATTTTCTGATACAACTGTACTGATCAACAAGCAAAGATCAATGCACTTGTGAGATATCAGGCCATTTACTAAGTTGCTGGCCAGAGACTTGAAGGATAGTCAGGACTAGGTTGAACATCTATGTTCTAAAGGTGACATAAATGCCACAGAGACCTGCCATCCTAGAGTAATTGGTACATATTGCAAAGGCTGTGTGAATTTATTACATGCTTGGAATTTAGTATATTCCATTCTTGGTTGTACCTAGCACATGGCATCCCCTAAAACCCACATTACTTGGATATCTATAGGTTCTGTGTCTATGAGAGATTACTATATGTGGCCAGCTAGAGTCAAGCCTGTGGTTTTGTGCCAGATATGTCAGCAGTGCCTGTAACCTGGGGCTATAATGGAGTCTAGCAAGAAGTCTATTAGGCAGCCTGTCACGAAGTTAATAAAGTTTATTGAGTCCTACAGCAATCAGTGTTTTCTTGATCCTTCATTGGGTTCTACAATATAACTGCCATGGGAAATGTCTTTGTTAGTTTGCGGCATCTTGTGGACTGTTGTAGTAGGCCAAACAGTGAAAAGAACCAGAAATA
This sequence comes from Gavialis gangeticus, assembly GCF_001723915.1. Lineage (NCBI taxonomy): Eukaryota > Metazoa > Chordata > Crocodylia > Gavialidae > Gavialis > Gavialis gangeticus. Next base: position 2,449,182 of record NW_017729029.1, read on the forward strand.
GGTGGGTTCTGAGGACTCGATCTTCAGAGGAGCTGTGTTATCTTCATTCATTATTCTGAAAGCTAAAATGGTTTATACACAGGAAATCAGTACAGAAGTCATCATGAGGGTAAAAAGCAGTGCAGCTGGGGGCTTGTTACTAAACAAGAGAGCAGGTTTTTTCCTGCCACTTGGAGGTGAGTCAAGGTGATCTGTGAGCAAAACCACATGAACTTCAACATATTCTGATGCTATAAAATTGGGTTAGACACCTACTGGGAACATAAAGGATTGACAGGGACCTCCTGGGCCAGTCCTTTGCTTTTGCTATAGTATAAAAGAACATTTATTGATTTGTGAAAAGCTTCTCGCTATTGCTGCCGATTTCTATCTGCGACTGGGAAGTACGGAGGCCAGTGGAATTGACATTACATCAAAAAACAACCCATCTTTTTCAGACCTCATGCACTGGTTGCTTAATAATGTTGGGGCTGGGTTTCATTTGCTTCCTATTATACTGGACCCAGCTAATCTATCCTTATGCTATGAAATATACCTGGCTTTTAAGGAACAATGCTCAATGCCCTCGTCACAGCTAGAAGTCCTATTTTCCCAGATGAGCTGCTGCATCATTCTCGTCCTCATAATTCTGTGGAGTTTTGCAATTCCTCCAGCCTTTCTGGCCTCTGAAGAACAGTTTGTCCACAGAGCCTCACCCAGAGAAATGAACCCCCAAAATATGCCCTCTGCTTTCCATCGCTTCAGTCATGTCTATTCTATAGAGCTGTGGAAAATGAAGGAACCCAGCCATCTGGTTAGAGTTTGCTTTGAAAAGAAAAAGAAACCAGTCTTTTTGGACAACATCTCCCACAACCTGTTACTCATCCACTGATCCTCTGCAGCCTTGGCACGAGGAGCAGCTCAATAACGATTTTTCAGAAAACCAGAGTCCAGGAGAGAGCCCGGTTTACAATTATTCTTCAGTTACATAGGTAATTTTAACCGGGATTAGCTGATCCTGTACGGTAATTGAAGCCAGGAGGTCTATGGCTGCTGCACTATTATTATCACCATATGCCACTGGAAAAACAATGGGTGATGGCTGTCTTTTAAAGTGGTTTTCAAAACCCTCTAATTCAGTCTTTCCAGGTATTGAGGCAGAGAGAAACTGACAGGTGGAGTGAGAGAGAAAAGAATGCATAGAAAAATTAACAGAAAAATGAGATAGATCTAATCAAACAAAGGGGAGAAAAATGGACAGGGAGGGGGACATACCATTAATAAAGAATAGATCTGATCTTAGGGATGAAAGCTTAGCCCCAAAGCTGGGGTCCCATTCTCCCAATGTAATCCTAGCTGAAGTCAATGGTTGTTTCTCATATACTCTGCAGGAAAGATAAGAAGAGATGATTATTTCTCACTTTATTATTATTATTTCTAAACATTTCTTTCATAACAAAACTGATTTTTTAATAAAAATTCCACCCCATCTTACAGCACATGGGGGTGTCTCTTGTTAACAAAGCTGTGGATGGGGATGTAAGTCCAGCTGGTAGCTTGAATTTTCAATGTTGGCTAGGAGCCAGCTTGCAAAAGAAGTGGCCTTCAGCTGGCTATTGAGTATCCACTGCTGCCACTACAATAACAAAGCAGCTGTGTGAGCTCTGCCGTTAAGTGAGAGCAAGCTGAGGACAGTCACTGAAGATGCATTTTGGGATGTATCTCATGCTATAGGAACCTGGGATGTATTTTCATTTGTCCTTAACTTCTTTAAGAATTTGTGAAGTTTGCTATGTGGTTATCAGCTTTTCCACAGAAACTATATATAAAAAAAGTTCTTCCTAATTCAACCAATGAAAATAAAAGTGGGGGCCTCAAAAATCACCAGTGCAATTACTTCACTTCAGTTTTTAACGTGTATTTAAAAGCTTAGTCTAAAGTAGTTATACATAATTATACAGCCATTCAGAGAATGCAGCATATAACTGGAGTGAGATGGGTCTGGGCTGCTTGACTGTTGGAGACTGGAGATTTGTGGAGAGGAGAGGAATTTTTTTTTTTTTTTTTACCACTGACTTCACCAGTGACCCTAATATAATTACAGGAAAAAAGTGGAAAATAGGAGATTGAAATACTTCCATCATACGCTAAGGTCCAGATAATGGTACAAAACATTTTGTCTCCCCGAAGAGGAGCAGCAAACTCAGCAGATCCCTCCCACTACACCGAACTAATCTCCATTCCTCCCAGTTTATACTTTACTCAACAAATTCTCTCATGTCAGATACTTTTGATCTTGGATGATGTTATTACTCTGACAGGTAGGATAGTTACTGAGGGCAGCCTCTACTGGTGAGAGAACTCTGAACTCAACAGCAGGGCAGAAATACTGCACCCTCATTTACAGTAAACCAGGATATATTAGATTTAACTTTAACTTTTTTTTCCATTAAAAAGGCTTGAGAACAGAGCGGTGGAATTAAAACAATTATATGTTTCAAATCTGGGGGACATTCCCCTGTAATCAGATTAGAACAGTTTGCTGGCAGGTCCAATTTTGGACCTAAACGACATGTCAAGGTCCCTTTAACTTCACGATAAAATGAAAAAACAAAACACGAAGAAAACACAATGAAAAAAATTACTTTTGCTGGAATTATAAACAGCAGCAGTCGCAGTGATTGTGCAATAATCAAGGCCAGGCCAGAGTCCGTCTGCTGTCGTTTTCTGTACTGTTAATCCCCAATGTGTTTTCTATTTGTGTTGTTCTTGGTTTCCATTCAAAGTGTTTGAGTAGCCTTGGTGAGTCTATCTCAGGATCTGGCGTGCGGGGCCTCCTCCTTCCGCCTGCATGGCAGAAAGGACGCTGCAGCAACAGCTTAGACAAACAAACACCGGTGGGTTGTGAGGGGGTATTGTGGGATTCGGGTTTCGCTCAGCAGTAAACAAACGTGCTTTACATTTAGGGAGGAGTAACACTGGCACACTTGCTCTCCACGTGTATCCAGCATGGCTAGCCCTGAAAAGGTCCAAAATCAGGAGACCAATCCCCCTAAAATAAGGCAGTGCACCCCAAAATCCTGAGATTTTTTTTCTTTTTCCAACAAAAGACACTATTAAAGATGATACTGCAGTTTGTTACTCCATGCTTTGAGGTCTGAACTTCCACAGCTTCCTAGTGCATGTGTGTCTGTGACAAACGGCATCACTAGCTGTGTGGAGTTGGGTGGACCCAGATGAAGGGTCTCCCTCCCACCCCTCCAACACTCAAACTCCCTCTGTCTATCCCCAAATCTTCCTGAGCCCCCTTCCCAGCTCCACATCAGTTCTTCCCCACAGCAATAAAACACCTACCAGGCTGGAAGTGCCTGGATCCTTCACACCTTTCTACCCCAAAGCCTTTCCCCTGCCAGGTGCTACAGAGAGGAGAGGAGCAGAGGAGTCGCTCCCATTCCTCACAACAGTAGCATAATGGAGAGGGGGAGGCAGGTAAGACTGGGTCAGCAACTTCAGGTACTGCCTCTGGGGGAAGAGGGTTGCAAAAAATACCTGCAAGTGCCATTGGCAGCACAACAGCCAGCACTGCCCTGTGTGCCGTTACTGCCCAAGGTGCAGAGCTGCCCTCTTACACATCTGCCTCAGAGAAGACAAGGGAGAGAGGACGGAGAACTCACTTGAGTGACCCAGCTCCATCTGCTACAGAAGGCAGCAGCTCAGACTGGCTGTTCTTTCTCAGGAGGCAGGGACTTGGAGGTAATGTTCAGCAAGAAGAGGTTCCACAGTCGGGGCTGAAAATACGGACGAGTGCTGGAATTTCTCTTGGAACGGAAAGGTGGGCTTCAGGGCTGGTTGAAGTTATGCATCTTGCAAAACAATTTGAAACAGCTGGATAACTCTCCAGTTAGACTAGGGCTGGCTTTGCTGTTCCATTCCATTTGGTGAAAAATTCTTAGTTTTTAAAATTGTGTTTTTTTGCTCACAATTATCTTTCAAAATTGTTCTGCCTGATTCAAAGCAGAGATGGAAACCTTCATTTCCCACTTCTCAGCCTAGTGCAGTGGTCTCCAACCTTTTTAAGTAGAAGATCACCTTTGGCATTTAAAAACAACCCAAGATCTACCATGTGCCACCCCCTTTCCCTGCTCCCCTCCGCCCAGCAGGTAAGTCTGTGGAGAAAGAAGGAGGGCGCAGATCAACGCAGAAGGAGGGCGCAGATCGACGCACCTTCCCAGCAGGTACGTCCAACTCGGCCAGGGCCCCACTCAACTTACCCCTGCTCCTGCCACTGCAGCACTGTCCCTCACCATGGGGGCCTTGATCTAGCCCCTGCCCCTTCCCTCCCCCTGGACTGACCTGCTGGGCTGGGGCACACACGCATGCACGCAGGCACTCAGCCCCCCACCCCAGCCTCGGATCAACTCCAAGAGGCTCCAAGATCTACTGCAAGAGGCTCCAAGATGTACCAGTGGACCAAGATCCACTGGGTTACTGTGTTGACCAATGGTTGTAGTCAGTCTGTCTCCCTCTTTACTTTCTCATACATATATTCTAATATTATAAAAACTTAAGTCTGTCTGTCTGTCCAAAATGCTTTATTCACGCTCTGATTGCCTGATGGAAACAGCCAATCAGAGTGCTCCAAGCGGCACCAAGGACCACCGTGACAGGGGGTGGGGAAGCTGGGGAAGCACCAGCTTTGGCTTCCCCACCCCCCTCCCTGCAAGTGGCACCAAGGACCAGACATGGGGTGGGGGAGCTCCCCACCTGCTCTCTGTAAAAGACAGAGCAGTGGCAGCATGGGGCGCTAAGTGGTGGCACTCCACTCCAGCCCGCCCTCCCCATCATTCTTGATGGGCAATTGGCTAGTATATGTATACCAGGCAATTGCTCATCAGGAATAATGGGGGCAGAGCTTGCAAGGATGGGGGAGTGTGTGGGGACAGAGCCCCGTGCCCCCCCCCCAGCCTGCTCCCCCTTTACCTCCTGCTGCTTGAGGTCTGGGTCCATTTACCCCCTCCCCACCGCAGCAGTGGTGGGAGGGGAGGAGTGGGCCCAGGCCTGATGTGGGGGAGGATCCGGCCCGAGGGTGGGGAGAATCTGGGCCACCACTGTGTGGGGAGCAGCAGACCCAGGCCAACCTGGCGGTGGCGGGGGAACGGAAGGAGCGGGCTCAGAGCCAATGCAGGGAAGTGGGGGTGGGGGAGGATTGGGCCTGGACCCAGTCCTGAGTGGGGGTGGAGGCTCGCTCCTCCCCTCCCACCACCGCTGCTGCATTGGGCCGTATCAGGCCAGGCCTGCTGCTTCCCCTTGCACCGCTGCGGCAGGCCGGCTTCTCCCTTGGCTCAGGCTTGGTTCTCCTCCTGGCCCATGCTGGGTCCAGGCCCATTCCTCCCCTCCCTCCACCGCCACTGCCACAGCATGCCTGTTATTCCCACAACCTGCATCAGGCCCGCTCCTCCGCCCACCACTGCTGCCTGGGCCCTGCAGGCCCCCACGGCGTCTCAACCCCGCTCCCCCTGCCACACCACCACTGCCATCACCTGTAAGTAGGTGGCCTCGATCCCCCCACTCCGTTCCATCGTTGCCACCTGCAGGGAGCAGGGCAGGGGGCACGAGGCCAGCACTGATGGTCTGGCCCCCCCGTTCCATCCTCTCTGTTGCCTCCCACCTCCAGGGAGCAGGGGAAGGGGGAGGCCAGCTATGCTGGCCTTGCCCGGCCCCCCTCCGGCCATCCCTTGTGTCCCCACCATCATGGCGGCGCTCGACTGCCACCAGCTCCTGTTCAAATGCTTGTTCACACTCTGATTGCACTCAGCCAATCAGAGCACAAATAAAGCATTACGGACAGACAGACAGATGTAGGCTTTTATAATATTAAAATGTAATAAGTCTCTTCTGTTAGAGCTGCTCTAGTTTGTCTATATAATTAAATAGTCATTGGTTCAGAGGGACCGATATTAACAAACATTTTTCCCAATAACATTTTCATCAAAATCAGTGTACTTCCATGAAATGGCATCACTGATGGAGGGAAAAAAAAGATTTTCCAGAAAATTTGTTGATTAGCTTTCACTTAAGCTTAAAGCTAAGCTCACAGAAGTCAATGTAAGCCTTTCAAAAGAGTTTGGATCGAGCCCTTATACAATGCTTATCATTATGATACAAGTGCCTATCAGTTCTTTTATTCTCCACAAAATGAATCCAGGAAGTCTGTCCTGCTGAAACTCTTGTGTAATGTCAATATAGGAAGCCTCATCTCTCTATTTATTTAAAAAAACAAACAAACCTACAATATTCTGCGAGTATTATTCTCAAACTGAGCCCAGCAGCATCACAGCTGTAACATTTTGGAACATTACTGGGGAATATTGTAGTTCTTTCATTTAAAAGATCAAAGTCCATGGTGATGCACATAGCAGGTCAATTACTGCAAAAACATTTCACATATTTTTTGCAAATATATGTAATGACTTCACTCCACAGCTATTTGTGCAGCCTGATTATTCAGACAACCCTGAATTTATTCATATAAATGTTCAGAAATCCCAACAGTTTCATTTATGTTAGCATAAAGGATTATTTGGCCAAAAATTTGTACTGGAAGGTGTATTATTCATTACTAGCCATTTGTTATTCTCTTTCTGAAAGAGTTTCAAGTTATCCAGTCAAGGAACAGAAACAATACCATGTACCTTAGGTGACCAGTCACACACAGTGAAACTACATCTATGCACAAAGGGATGCACCTAGGAAAGCCACCGAGGGGTGTCATGCTTTGAAAGAACCTTAAACAATACAAAACTAACATTGATTACAAACAGCACACAGTTAATAGCTAAAGTGAACAGTTGTGAACACCCTGTGGCTGAAAAGTGTTTGCATGAACAATTGGGTAAATTGTTATATATGCACAGGAATCAGTACCAGTTCAAGAGGACTACATGAATAGAGAAGGGAAAAAACGGTAAATGATGTGGAAACTTTATTTCTGAGGAAAAATATGACCAGTTCTAGCAAGCTAGAAGACAATGGGCCAGGGTACTGACCTCTGAAATGCAGAGTCAGCCTTAGGGGTGGGCGACGTGGGTGACTACCCAGGGCGCCGTGGTCAGGGGGGTGCCAACCCCCTCTGTGCCCTTCCCCCCCCCACCGACACCTCCAGCTGCTGCTCAGGAGGAGGTTGGCCTGGGCTTGTGGCTGGAAAGGAACCAACCTGGAAGCCCCACTCCAGCAGGGTCCCTGCAGTACTGCCACGGGCAGGAGTGGCAGTGCTGCTCATTTGCCTCCTGCCCATAGGAGGCCCTGGCCCAGTGGCCCATGCTTCACACTCCAGGCCGGCTGCCACACTGATCAGTGTAGCCCAGTAGCCCCTGCTTCACCCAGCTCAGGCTACCTGTGCTGCTGCTGCCAGGAGCTGTGGCAACGGGGGGCCCCCCGATGGCATCTACATGCACCCTCCACCCCCCATGTGGTTTTCCTCTATGGCTGCATCTCTCTGTAGCTTGGGCTCTAGGTGGCCCATCCCTGTCTCTGGGTCACAGGGGCGGAAAGCAGTGGGGCAAATGAGGTGCCACCTCTGCCCAATGGGGCTGCAAGAAGCAGCAGGGGCAAGGAAATGGGAGGTGATGATGCAAGCTGAGCTATTGTAACCCATGGGGCAGGGTGGGGTGGGCCAGGGGAAGGAGGGAGGTGCCAAATACAAGTTTGTCCAGGGCGCCATTTTCCCTAAGGCCAGCTCTGCTGAAATATATTCTGTGAACAAGCTGGCATATCCTGCTTTTCTCAGTGCTGCATTTAGAGACTGGGTTTTTGGTTGTAGCCGCATTGGTCTAAGGACATAGGCAGGCAAGGTTCTTTGAGTAGATGTGATATCTTTTATTAGACCAACTGAGTAGTTGGAAAAAAGTTCTTGGCAAGCTTTTGGATGCAGTCACCCATCTTCAGGGATAGGGAGTTTCTGCTGGTCTGAGACTCCCAGGAATGAGAGAAGCTAAAAGTGTGGCAGGATGTCAGTGAGAATATAAATAGGTAGAAATTAGAAAAACAAAAGGGAAAGCAGGTAAGGGAGGG
>NW_017729029.1:2457255-2483808 GCF_001723915.1 Gavialis gangeticus
GGGGGGGGGGGAGGCCAAAGGGAGACATTACAGCGGTAGAATACAGGGTAGAAAAGAGGCTGTCTGTGAAATAGGAAATAGCTGGAGGTCAGGAAAACAGGAATGAGAGAAGCTAAATGTGTGACAGGATGTTGTTGAAAATATAAATAGCTAGACATTAGAAAAACAAAAGGTAAAGCAGGGAAGGGGGAGTGGGGGAAAGGGGAGAAAGCAGGGGGGAAAAAAGGACAAAGGGAAACACTATAGTGGTAATAATACAAGGTGAAACAGAGGCTGTCAATGAAAAAGGAAGTAGTTGGAAATCAGGGAGACAAAGGGCAGAAAAGGAGGAGAGGGGAGGGGAGGGGAGGGCAGAACAGACTGTCACTCATGAACATAAGACATAAATGAGACTGACTTGTCCTCGCCCTCCTGGTCTTGGCCTGTCCTTTGCTCTACCTCATTTTCTTGCTGCATGCTGCCCTTTCCACATCCCTGCCCCCTTTCTCCCCAGTCCCAATTTACTTCAAGGGACACATGCAAGTTCTTATTGCAATGGAAGCAGCATCCCCTTTCTCTCCAACATTTCCTACCTGCTCTCTTCTTGGTCAGGAAGCTCTTCTTGTTTTGTTTTTTTGTGTAAGAGTATGGAAGTGAGCACCCAGTCTGGAGAATGAGGTGGCAGTATGGGCAAGTGTAGGGCATGGCCAAAAGAAAGGTCCTTTAGTAGAGTGCCACAACTGCAAAAAGCAGTGGAGCTGGCAAGAGGGGATCCTTTTCCTCCCCTGAAGGAAACCATCAGGACTATAGTGGACTGAAACCATCAGGACTCTTCTTCCAACACAGGCAGAGAAAGAGACAACATAGTCTGAACCTAGAATATGAGAACATGTACTTGGTCTAGGCCAAAATTGGCAAGAGAAGAAGGAAAGGAGATGGAGTGAGTAGAAAGGAGGTAGGGGTGGAAAAAAACTTATTTACAAAGCCAGTGCAGTGACAACTCTGATGGAAGCACAGACACTCGGGAAGGAGAGAAACTAGGGACTTGTTTGTGTTATTGTCTGGAGCAGTTGACCAAAAGGTCACAGTACACTTTAATAGGACCCCATATGGGTCCCACATTTGCTTAATACACTGTGTTTGGCTGTTTGCTGATTACTAGCAATGCCAGGCAGCCAAATTTCCAAATTTTAAAATAATCAAAGCAGCAGCAGAGTTGCCTATGGATTGAACAGCTCAGTGTTAGTCAAAGATCTGGATGTGAGCTCTGGAGCCTGTACTAGGATAGGAGTGCCTGGCTAGCAACACCTGCACCCCATTGTCATGGAGCAGCCACATTAAGCTCTAGGGAACGGATGCCACTACAGACCGGTGACTTCTTTCATTACTGGCCACTGGCACTTCTGCTTCTACAGCCAGAGTGAGAATCCTGTTGGCTTGACCTGAGAGACTTGACCTTGTGCTTGCTATCACACGGGTGTAAATCCTGATAAATGGCACAGACTGCAGATGCCTTACCGCAGATTTACACCTACATAAATAAGAGCAGGTCATGGACTTTTCTCTCCAAAGCAGAACCTTTCCATAACTCAGCAACTTACAGTTTCTTTTTAAATGGTCCAGTGAAATGTCCCAGACAAGCATTTCTTCTGAATGTTAAGTGTCTGGACTTGCAGCTAGTTTGGCAGCTCAAATTTAAACATTTTCTTTTTCTTTCTGTATTTTTAATCTGAAGTGTGAGGCAGAAAATGAGAGAGAGAAGGAGAAGGTAGGTAGGACAAGGAGACAGGAGCAGGGGACAAAGGCGCTGCTAAATGTCATGGTTAATTCCCATCACTTTATTTGGGAAAGGTTCCACTGCCCCTGGAGCCCTGACTATTTCCCTTCCTGGAGCCTCGCTGTCTTGTATTCTCTTCTAGTCAGATCTGGGTCAGCATTTGGAGGGCAGATCTCCAAAGAACACCAGCGTAGGAAGTGGTGCTGCTGATTGTGAGAGTGGCCTTCTGACTCATTAAACCAGTGCCCAGCAGGGTGTTAGAGGCTGCTGAGCACCTGAAAGTGCCATACGCCAGATAAGATGAAAATCTGTGGTCATGGAAGAAACCGTGGCAGAACTTTACATTCTCCCTGCCATCAGATGGGGCATTTTTCCCTCTATTTCCAGCCCTTAGTCATTTTGTGGTGTTGCAGTACCACTCTTAACAGGTACAGCATTTCACCATAGAGGTGGGTGTAATTCAGTGATAGGTGAAGTGGTTCTGCCTTGTACTGTACATAACAATCCTACAGCATAGTAATGAGGTTTCATTTTCATAGGACTCATGAGCGCACGGCCTAATTAACTGTGAGAACTAAGCAAAATCTGTGGGAAAAAAAGGCTAGGACCTTATTTAAACATGGAATTGCTCTGTCCATCTTCCTCCCCCTTGTGTGTGCTCACATATCTGAGAGTAGCAGAAATGCAAGTTTATAATGACAAAGCTGTGCTGAAGCCAGTATGAGGACTGATCCTTGCATCTGCCAGGGGCCTAAACGCATCTGTCTGAAAAATTTCTCCACCACCTTCTATTACAACTATTTTTCTTCACTCACTCTGCACTTGTGCCAGAAAGTCAAAGCAGTTGGTCTATTTTATATGGGACACTGATTAATAGAGCTGGGATGCAGTATTCTCCAGAAGTCATTTCCAGAGCCCTAATACAGAATGATCAACAAAGCTGGGGAAAGATCTGATCTCACATCGTGCACTGAGCATGGACACCGCTTTGACATGTAATTTACTTGGTGCCAATGACAGTGCTGATGTTAGAAAATGAGAGACTAGTAAATGCAGTGTGCTTATTTGAAATGGTTTATGTGAAGTGGGATGCTGCGTATTAATGTAGCAAGAGAGCAGCGTATCCCAAATTCTTTACCAGAACCCGGACACAAAGACAAAATGAGGAGCTGACCACCTCCAGAGACAGAACTGTGTGTATGGTCCATGTATGAAAGTGCTCAAAGACAATTTCATTTAAGCTCTCTATCCAATAGTTTAATTTCCTCTCTTTGGTGGATATTTGTCTGCCTCAGACAGCAAGGTGTGTGTTGCTCAGAAGGTAAAGTTTCTCCATTTCCTAAAATCCTTTAAGTCTTCTTATGTGCTTCCTCTCCCTGAACTGCTTTTCCTGACGGATTCAAGCACCAGTGGCCTCCTCAAGCCCCATTGTGGATTAGAAAAATTATATTTATCCAGTCATATTGCAGAATGTGATTTATGTGGCCAATCACATCTATCCAACGCAGCCTGAGTTTCTAATGCTGCAATCAGTCCACAGAGTAAATAACATTCACCGAAAAATTGGTCAGATAACTCTGAGTAACAAATGAATGAGGAAATAGCAATCTGTTCATAGACAAACAGTGAGAGGCATTCAAGGCGAATGTCTAAGAACAAATTATTTGTCAAGGATTATTCATTCAGTAAGACTAGGAAAAATAGCACAAAGTTGAAAAAGTGTCTTGTTAAAAAAACATTATTTATTTAAAAGGATATTCCCATTACTTTGTTCAGGCCACACTTAAACTCAAGCAATGTGTTTACTTTTCTTTGGAGACAATTCCACAGTTGTCAGTTTTAGGAAATGATTTGTAGTATTCAATCCAAATTTCCCTTTGCTCAGTTTCATCACTTCTATTCCTAGTTACGCTCCTCTTGTTCCACCCTAAATGATCTTCCTTTCTCTTTAGTATTTACACCTTTCAGATGTTCTGAGATAGCTATAATGTTCCCATTTATTCTTCTCTTGGGCTAGCTACACATATTTGGTTCTTTTAATCTTTCCCTGTAAGTCAGCCCCTCCTGCCCCTTAATCATCTGTGTTGTTCATCTTTGAATTCCCTCCAATTTGTCTACATCTTTTTTGTTTATGATTCTATGATCTCATTTAGCATTTGATTTCCAGAAAAAGTAAAATTGGGCTTGATTGTTTTCACTGATGACTAAAGGAGACATGAATTGCTGCTCGGAAAACAGTCCTTGAGACAGCGATATATGAGAGAAAACATAAAGGAGGCTCCATCAAGCAGACAAATATACAGATAATATCACGTAGGCCAGTGCTGCCTAGATTGAATCTCAAAAGTGCGCCTGGTACGTGATGACAGTAATAGCTGCTGCTATTAGAGTGTTTAGCTTTTAAACAGAAATGTGAGTTATAACTCAGGCCCCTGTATAAATCACAAGGCCGTGAAAGTCTCACAAACACATGCCTGTACAACAAACCAATATGAAATTCCATGTCCTTGGTGAAAGTAGCACAATTGCTGCTTCCTTTGTATAGGGAAAAATGTGTGTTCAAGTCAGATCCAGCAATTTGGTCTCAGGCATATCATTGGAAACCTTTGGAAAGGTTATAATCTTCTTTATAAAGGAACATTTGAAATGCTATTTTGGAGGAAGGCAGAGTAGTGAGACTCTTGAGGAATCTTAACCCATTAGTGGAGTTTTCGGTCTCTGTCTTGCGCTTGACTGGGACTGAAACTAATACCAGGATGCACAGTCATTTGCTATACCTTTCCAACCTGGGTATCTAACAGGAAGGTGATAACTCTGTATTTGGGAGACTCAATAAAAATGGCCTGATGCTAATTTCTGAGCAGCCATGAATCCTGGTGAAGTCATTAGAAACTGCAGAATTTCTAAAAATCTGGCTATTTTTATTCAGGGGCTTAAATCTGGTTTTAAGACTCTAATTTCATGCACCCAAGTTTGAAATAGTTAGTCTATGGCTCTCCATGTGAATCTGTTAATGGCTGATTTGGCATCAGCTGGAAGTTGGCCTTGTGAAACTCTGTGGCTGCATACACGTGCACACTCCTGATAGCCTTCAGGGAAGCAATATCATGTCATCACATAGCATCTTCTTACCTGGACACCGTGGAAGAAAGCTGCTGTCATTCACATTAATCTCATGAGTTTCTTGAGCACAAGGCCCCGTTGAGGCCTGAATAGATTGCTCAAATTTATCTTGGTCACTTGCCCTTTTGGTGTCACAGTGATTGATACAAATAAAAGATCCTGAAAGACGAATGTGCCTTTCTAGCTCCCAAAAAGTTTCACTCACTCAGCATACATGGACCAATATGTCCAGCCTGGACTACTCTTGATAAAGTTCATTTTAAATGGTTCAGTCTGGAGGTTTAGTCATCCTCACTCTGGAAGAGTCAGGTCTGGGACACTAAACCTCTTATCAGCTGCAGCAGCATATACATTTAGTGGCACTGGCAGACTGCAACCTCCAGCTTAGGTTCCTTGTGCCCATGTGGTGAGGTAAGGGCAGCAATAAGTCTGTTACAAAACGGGTGGGCTCACTAAAATGCAACATCTCCTTTTTTTGCTCCAGCAAAGAATACTCCGAATTCCGGTGTTGGATGGGCTCCAAGGAAAAGACAGCAGCATCTGTGTGAAGAGCCAAACACCACTACCTTTATGTTTCACTCGCAGGTTTACTGCGTGCATTGGTCTGTGCTTGCTGAGGGAATGAGGGTATTTTTTGTCAGCTAGGTGTGTCTGTATAAATGTATATGCGCATGGCTAGGGGTGAACATATGACTCTGTGTGCATGTGTGACATGAAATGAGCAGAGGTGACTCATGAGCATCTGCCTACATACTTGTGTGAAGAAGACTTTAGAACTGAAGGCTGGAGCATCTGGAGACGAGTTCATAGATGTTAGGGTCAGAAGGGACCTCAATAGATCATCGAGTCCGACCACCTGCATAGGCAGGAAAGTGTGCTGGGTTCAGATGACCCCAGCCAGATGCCCATCCAACCTCCTCTTGGAGACCCCCAGGGTAGAGGAGAGCACCACCTTCCTTGGGAGCCCTTTCCAGATTTTGGCCCCTCTAACTGAAGAAGTTCTTCCTAATGTCCAGTCTAAATCTGCTCTCTGCTAGCTTATGGCCGTTATTTCTTGTGACCCCCAGGGGCGCCTTGGTGAGAAAAGCCTCACCTATTCCCTTCTGCAACCCCATGATGAATTTATAGGCAGCCACAAGGTCTCCTCTCAACCTTCTCCTGCAGAGGCTGAAGAGGTCCAGGTGCCCTAGTCTCTCCTCCTAGGGCTTGGCCTGCAAGCCCTTAACCATACGAGTCGCCCTTCTCTGGACCCTCTCCAGGTTATCCACATCCCTCTTTAAGTGTGGCGCCCAAAACTGGACGCAGTACTCCAACTGCAAGCTGACCAGCATCCGATAGAGGGGAAGTATCACCTCCTTGGTTCTGTTTGTCATGCATCTGCTGATGCACGATAAAGTGCAGCTAGCTTTGCTGATAACTTTGTCACGCTGACGACTCACGTTCATCTTGGAGTCCACTAGGACTCCGAGATCCCTTTCCGCTTCCGTGCTGCCGAGCAGGTCATTTCCTAGGCAATAGGTGTGCTGGACATTTTTCCTCCCTAGGTGCAGCACTTTGCATTTCTCCTTGTTAAATTGCATTCTATTGTTTTCTGCCCATTTGTCCAACCTGTCCAGATCTGCCTGTAGTTGTTCCCTGCCCTCCGGTGTGTCCACTTCTCCCCACAGTTTTGTATCATCTGCAGACTTGGACAGAGTACACTTCACTCCCTCATCCAAGTCACTGATGAAGACATTGAAGAGTATCGGTCCAAGGACCTAGCCCTGTGGGACCCCACTGCCCACGTCCTTCCAGGTTGATACTGACCTGTCCACCACCACTCTCTGGGTACAACCCTCTAGCCAATTTGCCACCCACCAGACTGTATAATCATCCAAGTCACAGCCTCTTAATTTGTTCACCACTATGGGGTGGGATACCATATCAAAAGCCTTCCTAAAGTCTAAATAAATGATATCTACCCCTACTCCTGAGTCGTCAGTCAGGAAGGCTGGTGCTACGCTGAAGCACACAATAAACTCCCCAGATTTGAGATCTAAATAAGTCCACACATTAAATAAGGAGAGGGGGCTGTTTTTCCCTGGGAAGCCTCTACCTTCTAGAGGGTCCCTGCAAAGAACGTACAGTATCTAAGGGGGATTTCCATTTAAATGCTCATTGGCAGGATGCCCTTAAAAAGCTGCTGACGCCTCATGAAAAGCTTTGAAAAACATGCTAATTAATTAGAAACAATACGGCATCTCTATCCCATATTCTGAGTCCCTATGTTTCTCTCCCTCACATTCTTTGTCACCGGGAGAGACATTTGCATGAGAACAGGAGCTTTGTTTCTCTGGAGTCTCATCTGCTCTCGCTGCTTATTCCTCCACCTGAAGTCAAAATCCTCTGTGCGGGACACCACTGTCATCTCCACAGCAACCACTGCCGCTCCAAGCTGTGGGGTAGAGACGAGTCAAAATTCACACGGAAGGGCAAGCTGACAGGACTGAATAGGACTTGAGACTGTGAGCGGATGTAAAGCAATGATTCGTTACTTGGCATGAAGAACTACATCGAGCAACAGCAACAACAGCAAAAATAATGATGATAATGAGGATGTGCCCAGAAGCTCCAGTCAGGAACTATTGTGCTGGGAAGGTTATGAACAGGCAATAAAAGTTAGCTTGTATTAATTCACTTTAGCTTCTTCCAAAACAAGGAGGGTTGGGGAATGCTAAACAGAAGCTAAATATTACGCTTTGATATTTGGGTCTCAGACACCTACCACGCCACCCCTCACTTTGGCTGTGGAGTGATCACCGAAAATGACTGTCCTCATACGCTTGGACAAAATCTGTTTCATTTTGTGTTTCTGTGAAATCTGCTGCTGAGGGGAGGAGCAGTTTCATCGCTCACATCAGAGATGAGGGCAACATTTTGGCCCATCACAAGCATCCCAATTTGCCCAACAGGCATCAGATTCCATCACATACAATAAAAGTAAAGCTGATGAGGCCACAAAGCGCCACCTTTCGCTCTTTGAAAAACCTGCTAATTCCTTGATGGTGCAGCACCTTTTCACAAGTGAATAGGCAACGACAGATGTAGCATGTTCCTTGCAGCCTTCTCTGCTTCATAGCCCATATCTGAAGAGGCCCCTCCCTTCCTTCCAGGATCTTGGCAACCCTCTTTTATCACCCGGCAAGACAGATGTGAGATCTGAAAGAGTCACAAGTGTGGGAACATACACAGAAGCTCTGCATGTGCCCAGGAATAGCTTGATATATTTTTTTAATTATTATATGCAAGCCAAGACAAATGAGGGTGAAGGAAGAATGTTAGAGAGTGCAATAACTTCAGTGCTGAGGCATACTGTTTTGGCTCAAGGCTGTCCCCGTACCACAAGGCATAAGAGAAAGCAAACTACAAGTAGTCAATAAAGCTGAGGGGTGGTACCAGCAGCTAGCCACAGCTCTGGAGCAAGTATCATTTTGATGACCTTTATGGACGTGCCTATGCTGCAAGGGCAGCAGAATGTGTGCCTGAGTGTGAAAAGATGGGCTGCATGTGAGATGTTTGGTACCTGGGTGAGGAGAGATTTTAAGGGGGGGTTGAATATGGTGAAAGCTCATTTCACAAGCCCAAATTCCCATTTCCTCAGGGAGACCAATGCTGCTTTACATTGGTTTGCATTTGAACAAGGGATTAAATGCCCACGTTAACTCAGTGCATGCTGGAACACTTCCAGAAAGTCAGCAAATTTGTGTTCTGCTCTCCCTTTGACATTATACGCTTTGGCTTCCTGCAGGAAAATGAAATCCATTAACAAGTTCCACCCCTGCTCCGAATCCAAGGATAGAACTGTCAATGCTTTAGGAACGAGCTAAATGGAGGGATTTCCATAACAATCAACAGCTACAGCATTAATCTATAGTCATATTAACCTGGGATGACAAGGACACGTCTGTCTGTTCTCTCTAATGTAATCTACCATTATACTCAGACTCCATTGAAGTCTGCTTTGTAGCATGCATTTGGCTATGATCAGCTAATCTCTTTGGCTTTAAGCACAGCTTAGAAAAGAGGGGGAGACATACAGAGAAAGAATGAATAATATGCATGTGTGTGTGTTTAGTGTGTGTCATTGCCTAACGTATGTGCTTGCATGTATATTTCTAATGATTGCATGTGGGATATGTATTCTGTGTACATGCATACCTATGGATTTGTATAAGTTTATGTATTTTGTGTAAGATTACTCTTTGTGTGCATTTAAGCTGCCTTGGTGTAGGGGCAAGGATGCATATTTTACTACAGATTTTACAGGTAGGAGTGTGTGTGCTCCCTCCCCCCCCACACGCAAGCATGCAGACAGGTACATATGAACACATATTCCGCATCTATTTTAGGTTTTGTATCACTTGTGCAAACATACATATATTTCTTTCATATCAGTTGTGTTCTCTGTCAATGGCTGGGTGCATTTTTGTTCCATGTGCTGAAAGTTTAGTATGCAGTTAACTTGCTGCGTGCACATAGGTACATATATCTATGTGCATGTTTGTGTTGTTGTCATCCCTCATAGAGGAGCCCTTCTTAGCTAGTGCTCCTGAGGGAGGAGGGCAATGTCACTTGAAGCTAGCAGGACTGTAAAAATGATAGCCTTATTCACAGCCCGGCATGGACTCCCCATAATGTCCTTCCCCACAGCTGGCAGCATGGACGCTGTGGGGTTACGTAGCTGTGGCTGTTCCCTTTACTTGCTTGTATTTTGCTTTATAAATCTTCCTCCCACTGTGGCAAGCCACTTTCCTCGGGTATATCAGATGCCCGGGGACAGCTCTTGGATTAAGAGATGATTATATAGTTACAATGGCACACACCAGGAAATCTGGCACCAAACAAGCTTCTTGAGGCCAATTAAACTCCCAGCTTTGACTCCACATACTGCGTGAACTCATGCGATCCCAGCTCCCACCTTCTGTGAAGAGGTTGTTCCCATGCAGGGATTATAGCTTAAATGGGGCTGTGTGGCAATCCATAGGCTTAACAATTTAGCTATTTACTCTTCTTCATCACTGAAGAGCTGGAAACCAGTTGGTCTGCGACAAGCCCATTTGGAACAAAATATTCTAGTGTTTGCTTCTCTCACCTTTTCTGCAACTCTTAACAACTAAAGGGCAAATCCTGCCTGGCTCTGCAGCAAAGCTTGCTTGACTTCAATATGAACAAAACTGGGTAAAGTAAACATTTTCAGGAGTTTGTGGAAATCCCATGAAAGTTATCAGTGAACCCCTCTTTGCCTGTTTAAAATGAACTAGTAGCAAGCAGCTGGTCTTCTTCACATACTTGCAGAAACCTACTTCACTGACTGAAACCATGGAGGATGTCTTACAAATGGAGAATAAGGAATTATAAAGACAGTGCAGTTGGCTTGGGCTGGGTGAGAAAGCAGTAGACTTGGCTGCATTTTCAAGATTCCTGTCATATTTGTCTAATTTTCAAGACACCTGAAAGTTTCAGTTTGACTTTGCAGGCTTGTGGAGCTGGAACAAGTCCTCAGCTCTCTCCTAAAATTCTCCTTGATTTCATGCATTTCTTACAAGGAATGAGAAAGACTTTGGAATCAGACATTAGCCTATAAAGCTAAACTTGAAGGAGCTTTCCCTCACTAATGAAGATTATTTACCTGCTGTGTACAATATATGGTAGAGAACTTGCTAAGCAAAACACAGCCACATGTCAATGCTCCTGCTTGGGACAGAAGTGTATTCACTCAAGTGATCAGCTGCCTCTGAATGCTCCTAAAGAACATAAATTCTAAATGTCTGACATTCAGAAATGCATAACCCCAAGGCTGTCTATAAATTCTGTTTTACCATCCCTTGCACTCCTAACTTGGGTTTCCAAGCTGCTGTTTCCACCATGCTGGATACTACTTTAATTAGGATGCTGGAGGTGGACTGCTAACTTTCTAGTTATAAAGATTCCCAGGGGATAAGTCTAGGTAACTTTATCTTTCCTATAAGGACTCCAGAAAACTCAAAGGCCTTTCACAAATGAATCTTGCAGCTACCCCTCACATTGCAGCTCTAAACCCACATATTTCAAAATATATTCCTTTAAACCCACTTCAAATCCAGTACATGGTTTTTGAATCACTTGGTTACACATACAGTGTGAGGGGGTGGAAATTGTGATTCACCAGGATCATTGCACAGAGGCCTCATATGCTAGAAAAATTAATTATCTGTTAAAACTTTTGTCTCTGTGAACAATGCTTCTTGAAGCAACAGACTGAAACAACTAGTCTTCCAATATATGAATGCTATTAATCCACTAAAGAGATTATAAATACAATAGATATAAATAATACTTTGCAATTGTATAATGCTACAAATCATAATACAGACATGAATGAGTTAAGACTCTTGACCCTTTTGTGACTTAGATATGTGCTCCAACCTCGAGGTTGCAGATGATGAAACTAAGTATGGCCAAACTGTTCAAGCCTGACTGTAGCTAGTTATATATATACACTAAACTTTGAACTTGTTGGCCTAAAAGCCATGCCCAAGTTCACTCACTGGGAATGAAGATGAGTCCAAGACACACAAGACCAACTCTCAATACTCAAAATCCTGAGCTTTGGTCTAAGATTACCCATTCTTGTAGAGACGAGCAGAGCATTTTTGTGACTTGTAAACTCACAGAAATGTCCTTAAAGCAGCCAACCAAAGTGTCATCCTCAGAACTGTATTATGTAGCCTGCAGCTGACCTTGTCTTCAATCCTGCTGGAGACTATTTAGATACAGACGGAGGGCCAAACATCAGATGCAGCAGAGGAGCACTCAGGTCAGCTGGGAATCAGTGGATGGCAAAGATGGTTGTGCATCACCTTGCTGCTTCTGTCTTTCCAGGTCAGCTCTCAGTGTAACTTTGACTGCAATGACTCCCAAAGAGTCAGTGTAGCAGTTGAGAGACAGTGCAGCAGTGCTCTGGCCTGGTTGCCTTAGCATCAGCTATGGCACTAGCGCACTTCCTACACAAGGAGCATGCATGGCCAGGTAGTCAGTGTATATATTTCGCTGATCTTAGGGATCCTCCTGAAACCAGGAGAGGCAGCTTCACAGCTTCTATCTGCCACACAACGATACAATTCTGTCTCCACAATGGTGAAATGCTCTGGCTCTGAGTCTCAAATGCTGGAACCTGTTGGCATCACTGGACGTGCCTCACATTAAAGATTTGGCAGGTTGCAGCCCCCTCTAAGCTGCTTCTGCAGATCCAGGTTGGTCGACGTCTCAGACACTGGTTCTTTGAGAAAAACAGGGCTATGAACATGAGCTGGTAAAGGCCGTATTTAATGGCTTGTTTTCAGTCCATTCTATTTAAGCAATAATAATGGTAGCTTGAGGGCATTTTCTGGGGATTAATGACCAGCCATGGGAAGGAAATATTCTCATTAGGGCTATCATAAAGTTTCACTTTTTAAATCACGTGTTTATTCTTTCCTTGTGGCTCTCAAGCAACAAGTTGAGCACCTACGCTGCATACTGGGGAACACTTCTTGCAGGTCACATGAAGATGAAGACATCTGAGGTGACAAATTTGAGGAAGAGAGTGAGTGTGGGATGGACTGGAAGGATTGGACTGGGTAAGCACAAAGCAACAGCTTCTTTAAACCTCTTGAGCTTCAGCGAGGGAGCATTTCAGGGATATTAGCATCCGATGTGGAAGTCAAGCACACTCCTGGTTTCCATTTACAACATTCCTTGAGGTTTATAATTGGCTGAATTCTGTGAAAATCCCCTAAGATCAAACCATTTTATTCCTTGGGAGTGCGGTGCTCTTATCTCAGGATAAGCAGGTCCAATGCTAGCTGCCTCAGCATGGCTACTAATGAAATCCCCCATCAGTCTTGTCGGTGCATTGACTCTGCAGCAGTGAAGACTGAAGGCAGCCTGGAGTAGGCTATACTTCAAAGTACATGGGGGGGAAAATGTTTTATTCCAGCCAACTCAGTTGCACTGGGTCATGCTCACCTGACAGAGGTTCAACAGCCCCTCTGTGAAATTAGTTGGGAGTCTTGGCACAACTTGAAATAGTTAGATACCCGCATTATGAAAGCTAGTCATAAAAGGCACCTTTGTAGACCAGCACAGAGACTGAGCTTCTCTCTCAAACCAAAAATGGGCCCTCTAGGTCACAGCTAGAGAGAGAGGCAGAGGGAAGTGTCTTATGTGTGGGAAGGTTGTACCTGGCTGCTTGAGCTGTCTTTGTTTCAAAGATCCAAAGAGGATTTTCCTTGCTCCAGACTTTCTGCCCAGCCTATCCCGACAGTCATGAGACTCACTAAAAACTTTTGAAAAGGATATGGGCATCCAAGGCCTGACAGTGATGTGCTAGAAATAAATCTTATTATCCCGTGCACCATTTCCCTCTACTGTCTGGAATGACAACTGCTCAGACATGTCATAGCTCCTGTATAGCTGGAAGAATCTCTTCTTGTTTATGTGGTACAGGCCTGTGCTTCCAGATAGGAGGATGCCTGGTGCTGTGAAGTTACATTGCACAATACGGGGATAATCATGAAACCCGCTATGGTCTCGGATATTTGAGGATTAACAATTGTTTGGAAAAATCAGTTAAAAAGAATCATGTCCCCTCAAGAAAGTCAAAGCGTTTCAGTTCTGACGTCCAAAACCAGAGTGACCTGTGCCTAACTCCTCCCAGCAGCTCACCCCAACATTCCTGGTCCATACAGGACTCAAACACCAGCACTGCTAGCAAATGCCTGGAGACTGAAAGTCTCTGGGGTAGGTTTATACAGGTATACACATCAAGCATCTCACTTTGCACTTATGCCCAATATTAAGTGCTAGAAAGAAGTTTCTTCTAGCACATTTTAGCAGAGACCTTGGGGTGGGGGGAAAGTTGACATCCCATTGGAACAGTGAGCACGGCTCATCTCTCAGGGTTCAGAAGAGGTAACCTCTGTGAATCACCTTCCATGCCCTAAGCACTCATTCCTATCACCTCCCTTTATGTTTCATGAGCTTCAAGTTTCCTTCTGTAGGCAGAATACAATGAATAAAACAGATGTGCAGCAAGACAGGTTTGTTGGCCTCCTGAGAATGGTGTCACGATTTTGTTCTTCTCAGGCTTCGGGCTCTCTCTCCCCTGCTCTACATTTCCATCAGAAATGTCTCACTGGTGCAGCATATGAAATGGGGAAAGGCAAGCTCAGGAACAAAAATATGGTCCTGATAGCCTCACAATCCTGTTTTCAGGGCTGCCCTATCTAGCACTCCAGTAACTATGAACACAGGAGAAAATGCCTCCTTGTGTAGCTGCTGATCCCAAGGCATTTAGCACTATGCAACAGGCAATGCGTGCAGCACACGAGTCTTTTGACATCATAGTTAATCCATTAGCTACTTTTGGATCACCTTCTCTGTGCTCCCATAGTTACTGGTCATCATCTCAAATATTCACCATTAGTCTGGCCTTAATTAATTAAACTCTACTTAGAAACTCTGACACCTATTGATACTGTACTGCCAGGCAGTCTGTCTTCCTGCAGTCCTCAGATCAAAGGGTAACTCTTTCCCTTCACAGCACATTTCTTGGTAAAGGGAGCATCTTTTTCACTGCACTTATCGACAGTAATACAAATCAGTGAGGAAATTTTGGGCCCCAACTAGGGGGACTGGCATTGTGCTGTGATAAGCACCCAAAAGTCTCCCTTCTGGATTTCACATGTCACAGGAACTGTGTGCCCTTTGAAGTTCAGGGCTGAGCCTGAGCCCCCAGGGAGCTTAATAAAGTCCTTGACAGCATCTGACAATAACAGCCCACCCTTGCCCTCCAAATCTTGACTGCCCCCCTCCTCCCTGTTAGCAACACAAAGCCTCAGGGACCAAAAAGGGGCTGCAAAGTGTCACAAGGAATAATAACGAAGACTCCATTTTGAGCAGATGACAATGGTTTTGTCTGACCGCTGCATTCGATAATTGGGTTTAAGGTATTTTTCAAATCAAAGACTAATGGACTGTGGCTTTATTTGCTCCTGATGATGCTAAGCGCCCTGCCCCCACCCCTCCCCTAGCCTGCCTGCCCCCACTTTCCTGTTCCCATGTGTCTCCTCATTATGCTGTTTTAATTGAGACAGCGTGTGCCCTGCACACCCAAAGAGGGGGGAGCCATTGTGCTGTGACAGACAGGCCGCCCGGGACCAAGACAACGGAAAGGCAACACTGACAGACACCAAGGAATTAGCATTCGCTCTGCTTGCTCTGGCTTCTTCCCCACCGCCTTCCCTTAGGGGCACCAAACAATAAAGACAATCACCAACTTCAGACAGGATTATTACCACACAGGCCAATGTGATTTGCTAACAAGCAGGAAAAGCTTCCTGGGCAATTTGTCCTGCACCCATTAGGTGTTTCAGCTGTTTGGGAGGTGGTGCGAAGAGGGGCAGAGAGACTGGGGAGTTTGCCCTTCTCCGCTGGCTGTGGAAGACAGGATGAGGGCAGGGAAGAAGCAGCACAGTCAGTTCAGAGGGGCAGGGGCTGGGGTTTGTAAGGTGGTTAGGTGTTGCCATTTTCTCTTGATCACTGCTGTCCCAGGAGGCCCTTATTGGGACCAGCCATTCTAGGTCTTTGGATTGAATCTAGCACCAACTGGGAGTTTGGTGGCTTGGGTGATATCCCCCTAGCTCACCCTCACTCATCACTGTATTGTCTCAGCAGTTATCGGGGGACTTTCCATCCTGCCTAACAGTGGACTGATGCTCACTTTTTTGTACCTCCCATGGCCATTTCAGAAGAGCCTAGAATCTGGATGGATGTTATGGCAGCTGAATTATCTTTTGCTCCCTTAGTTCAAAGGTGAAGCCCACTGGTGGGCAGCAACATATTTAAGATGCTTGCCCAGCTGCTGCCCCCATGATATACCAGTCTGGTTGGATAAATAGACCTCTGTGGGACTTAAGAGCTGCTAATCTGACATTTTAGATTGGGATACTCAGCCCCTGGCCACAGTTCAGATCCAGCCCATGGCACTGGGTCATCTGGCCCACAGATTCATGGGGAGCACCGCAGGCTGTCACCCTGCATGCGAGATCAGGCATGCAGGGCAGCACAGGGAGCAATCAGCACGCGAGGCTAGCCTGAGGTGTCACAGGGCCCCAATCCCAGCATGTGGGGCTGAGCAGAGGCAGTGCAGGGCCATGGGCCACTAATGCCAGTGCAGGGCCTGACCCCAGTTAGGCAGGGTCTGATCCAGTCTATGGACCAGCCCTACGCCATTCATCTGGCCTGTGGGGCCAAAACGTTGGGCGCCACTGCTTTAGACCAATGCTAACATCAGTTGAAAGGCTCTTTTTCTTCCTAACATAGTTATACAGCATTTGCTATTAAAAAGAATCAATATTAGCCACCAAGTGCTACATGGATAGCACAGCTGTTTCCTATTGGAGGTAAAGGAAGAAAGCTGTGGTATCACAGAGGTTGCTGCCTATCGACTGTAATTACAGTATATATCCAGCACCAAATGTAAGCTTAGTGCTGTGAAGACAGAAAAAATATCATTGTGACAGCTGGAAAGGTGGCAAAATTCCTCCCCAAATTCACCCTTTTGCCTGGGGCTGAATAATCGGATCAGTTTTTACTACAAGATGCTCCCTTCTGGGCTACATTGCTATACCCTGTCACAGCAGGCAACGTTCCTGCCCTGGGATTCCTGATGCCTGAGCACACAGAAAACCTGCTGGAGAAATTGGAGCAATTTTGCTGACTCTGGGAGCATTTTGTGTCTATGTTTCAACTCCGTTCATTAATGAGGAAAGAAGCACTTATCTCTCATCCTCCCTCCCCCCGTTTCTAAGCCAGGTGTAGACATGATTTATTGCATTGTTTAGCCATTATTCTCAGTTACCCAATTATGTTTTTTAAAGTTAAAAATACAAGAACTTTGTTGTGGCTGCATCTGGGGATTTTGAAGCATCTGGAAAATGGTAAGAGGAAAAAAAAAACAGCGGAAACCAAGAACAACAGCAGCAGCAGCTCCTTGTGTGCTACCTTTCAGCATTTCTTGCCACTGGATTTTAGTCAGAAAACTAGCAATGCTCTTTTTTGTCTAGGCTCTGTTCATTTTCTCACGTTGGTGCCAAGGCTAATAGCGATGTACAGGGAGCTTGAGGGCTGAAAGGGAGTTGGGAAATTTGGTGGGATTGTGGGGCCCATGGACAGGCACTGCCTTTAACAAAAGAGTCCTGTTATTGCACTAAGCCAGATAAATAACACGCTTACACTGTTTCAGATACAGTACTAACACTGGTATTAGGGGCTCTGCTGTGCTGGCACCAGGGTCATAGGTGCTACAGCCAAGTTTAAACATTGCTGTTCAAATTGTTTCATAGATTTCATAGACATTAGGGCTGGAAGGGACCTCAGGAGATCACTGAGTCCAGCCCCCTGCCCCAGGGGCAGGAAGTCAGCTGGGGTCAAAGGATCCCAGCAAGATAAATGTCCAAATGTCTCTTAAAGAAGTCCAGAGTAGGGGCTTGCACCACCTCTGCAGGCTGTCTATTCCAGGTCTTGGGGGCTTGGACAGTAAAGAAGATCTTCCGTATGTCCAGCCTGAAATGGTCTTGGAGGAGTTTCTGACTGTTTGACCTTGTCATCCCTTAGGGCGCTCTGGTGAACTGGTGTTCCCCCAGATCCTGATGTACACCCCTTATATACTCATAGGGAACCACCAGGTCTCCCCTGAGCCTGCGTTCTTCCAGACTGAAGAGTCCCATGGCTCTCAGCCTTTCATCATAAGGCCCGTTCTCCTGCCCTCTGATCATGCACGTGGCTGTCCTCTGGACTCTGTCAAGATTTTCCACATCCTTTTTAAATTATGGAGCCCAGAATTGGATGCAGTACTCTAGCTGCGGCCTCACCAAGGCCGAGTACAGCCGGAGGATGACATCCTGGGATTTGCTTGAGAAGCATCTACAGATGCAAGCCAGCGTTTTGCTCACTTTACCAGCTGCAACATTGCATTAGTGGCTCATATTCATCTTGTGGTCAGTCATGACCCCCCAAGTACCTTTTAGTCATGGTACTAGCAAGCGTAGCATTGCCGAGCCTATAAATGTGCTGCAGGGGGAGGGTTTTCCAAGGTGGAGTATCTTGCATGTTTTGGTGTTGAATGCCATCAGGTTTATGTCCGCCCATTTTCTGAGCCTGTCTAGGTTGGCCTAGATCACCATCCTGTCCTCAGGTGTGGATGCTTTACCCCAAAGTTTGGTGCCATCAGTGAACTTGACCAGTCCACTTCTGACACCAATGTCCACATCATTAATGAAGATGTTAAAGAGTATAGGCCCAAGGATAGAGCCTTGGGGGTCCCCACTGGTCACGATGCACCACGATGATTTACTTCCATTGACTACCACTCTCTGGGTCCGACCAATTCTCCAGCCAGTGGACTGTGATGTAGCTGAGGCCACAGTTGGCCAATTTTTCCATGAGATGATTGTGGAAATAGACATTGCTTGTAATTGTGTTTCCCCCTGATTACTATGGAAAAAGATTTTTTTACAAGTACTTATGTTAGCCAAATTACTCCGTGTATTATGACTTGTGACCATCATGGAACTGGCACTTGACATTCTATAGAAAAGTCCTAGTTTTAGGTTTAATCCTCTCTTAGGGGCCTGGAACTCAGTGGGAATCCATCTATTGATTTCAGATCAAGCCTTATGGTTCTTAACCCTTTTTCTGAGGACTTTTAAATCCATTAGTTAAGCCAGAGTGTTGGGATAGAAGTATGTGAAGCCATCACTGGATGTTAAATCCAAATTCCTATACATCCAAATTTTGATTCCACCTCAAGGAAAAAAGACTAAGCAAACAAGTTTGGTGTGGGTATTACAAAAAAGAGAGAAAGGTTTTGTTTTTTCTATCCTGAGAATATAGCTTGACATGTGGAAAGAATTGTTTGTTGTGAAGCTGACCTAGAGATGGAGTTCAAGGAAAAAATAACTGACTCAGATGCATCCCTGAGCAGTTACCCTGGGGGTTAACATGACCAACCAACTGTAAAGATGTGAGGTGACCTAGTGTACCTGTTGCACCTGATGTTTAGTAATATTAAAGCATCATTAAAAATTGAAGCTGGACCTGACCCAAACTCCTGCCTCTGAACTTCTTCAAATCTGGGGACTATTTGAAATCTGGATCAGAGGCTGCTATTTGCAGTTTTAGGCATATTAAAAACAAAGACCTCTAACTGAATGATTCCATAACAGGATGAAGATGAATCTGTCTTCAAAAATGGAAAATATGGACATCTCTCTTGATAATGCTTCTTTCAGCGCATCCAGGCAAAAATGCCACTGGAACATCAGACTTATACTGAATGGAGTTGAAGCAGAGACACGTTGTTTTAAAACTATGCTCGCTGCAGTATATCCACAATGCTGTTTGGCTCCAAAGTGGTTAATTTTACGATGCATGTTGCAAAGACTAATGGATGAGGGAATAAATACACACATTTTTAAAAAAGGAGCTGTGGGTTAAGATGCACCGGCAATATAAAGGCAGCCTGGAGGGGAGAACAATAGAACAGCTGCATTTGTTCCTAATCTCATTTGATGCATTTTAGTTACTATTTTTCTGAAGTTGTTTGCACGTTATGTTTTCACCTCTGTTTGCTGATGCACCGCTTCTAAATGACCAAGACAGCTCTGAGTGGATGTTGGAGCCCCCAGCTCTCCTCCTCTTCACCACCCCTATTCATCTTTCTGAAGCATTCACCACCCACCTTCTCATTTTATTTTCTCTCTCTCACACACCCTCTCATCTCGATAACAAACATTTGGAGCAGTGCACAGAGAATTGGGAGCCCTGCCTGCCCTGCTTACATGGTCTCTGCCGCCTCCTCTGACAATGCCACATTAGTTAGTGTCCAATCTCACAGTCCTTTTTCATACTAATAATCAGATGAAACGTGATCTGATGTTCAGGCTACAAGGGGCTTGGGATATGGTTCCCTGCCAATGTGAGGCTCTTGCTAAATAGCATCTTAAATTAACACATTTTGGGTGATGTGGAAATATTTCTCGCACATTCCCTGTCCATCCCAGCCCCCTGCTCCCTATACACTCTTCTTTCCTCATCATTACCCTTGTGAGCTAAAACGGTCACCCCTACCAACAGAAATGCATGTGCCTGTGGAGGCAAGTGAAGCATCTAATTAGTGGGGAAAAAAGATAGTTGTTTCCTACCTAACCACATCATCCCCCGCTAGAAATGGGTAATTGATCAGTCACATCAATATATGCAGAGACCAGCTTCTTGGCTTGGAGCCTCTTTACAACAGTAAATGGACTAAAACTAAATAAAAGGACCCTAAATCATCCCAATTAATGCTCTGAGGGTAGTGTGGTATCATTGGCTTATAGCAAATTATCCTAATATCACTGTGGGGTTTTTTGCATCCCTGATGCTGAACATAAGAAGGAATCTGTGTTTCCTTTGAGTTAGCAGTGGCAGTGAATGGGTTTTGGGGAGCTATAGAAATCTCCTTAAACATTGTTAGCTGGAAACGTAACAATACAGCCTATTTAAGGCCTGAGCTGTACTTAATGTTGCCCCTTTAAAGCCATCTGGAAGAGGAAAGGAAGGTGCAATTTGTGCACTAGTTCATTTGCTTCTCCTCCACCTGGCTGGCCAAATGGATATATAGCAGCAGGGGGGATCAAAGGGGGAGAATGTAATATGGTTTTTATTGTAACTTTCTCAGGCTGAAGGATGGGAGGAGGATGGAAGAGTGAGAGTCGCTGTCAGTCCGCAGGGACTCTCACATGAGGTTCGAAGGGTGCAGGCATTCTTGTCTCTAGCTTTGTTTTGAACAACATGTCAACGGGTGCCACCTGTGCCTTGTTGGTGCTGTTCTGTAATTTAGCTGTGCTAAAAATGGATCAGAGTTTGAGTCCACAGCTTTCCCATTGACACATTGTTATTTCATCATTTCTTTCTAGCAGCCCCTTGGATTGGGGATAATGAGGAGCAGTGGTGATTTGTCTTAACCTTCACTGCAGTGCAAGCTGCCTAAATGCATGCTCACTAAGCCATGGCCCATTGGCAGACATGACTGTGTACCCCTTTTGCCATTCTCTGTTTAAAACTGGAAAAAAAAAATGCTCATGCTTTTTTTAATTCATTTTACAGGGGGTGCAGTGCTCCTCAAAAAGTCTGTAACATAGTTTCCGCCTGCCTGAGTCCCCTGTACTTTGCATGAGTTTGTAGTGAACTCCGAGGCTAGCGGTGGAGTTTTTAAAAATGCCTAAATGACTTTAGAAGCACAAATCCCACTGACTCTAAGGACACCTACACATGTGCCTGACACCTGCTCCAACATCTGCTAATTTGTGCACATGTATGAATGCACATAAATGAATATATGCATTGGAGCAGACTCGATTAATCGAGCATGCTGGAGCATAATTAGCATGCTCCAACAACCTCCACATCATGTGTATTTAGCATCCCCTCACTTCAAAATGGCAGCAGGGATGCTTTAACTAAAGCTCACAGAATAAGCTTTAGTTAAAATGTCCCTGCTGCCATTTTGAAGTGCGGGACACTGGATACACGAGACGCTGTGGGCACTTTA
This sequence comes from Gavialis gangeticus, assembly GCF_001723915.1. NCBI lineage: Eukaryota > Metazoa > Chordata > Crocodylia > Gavialidae > Gavialis > Gavialis gangeticus. The sequence goes on from NW_017729029.1 coordinate 2,478,789, forward strand.
ATTATAGTGGCGCCCAAGAGCCATCCTAAGGAAAGCACCCCTCCCCACACCCCAGAGCATGTGTAAAGATGCCCTAAGCTACTAGGTTTCTGCTCTTGCCTCTGTTGCTGAATTACTGCATAAACTATTGCAAGACACTCTCCATCCCTTACATTCTCCTTCTCATTTGGGCCTGCCTCATAGTTGTTGTCATTAGGCTGCATGAATTGTTTAGAAGGCTCTCTTGTAGATGTATGCTAGTCCCAGGGATCCAAGACTTTGTATAGATCTGGCAGCTGGTTAAGTATGAAGATCTGCATGTGCTGAAACAACAACAAACACTAATTTAGGGCTTATATATAGTCCAGAAGCCATGAAGCACCATACCATACAGGGAAGAAGGGTGATTGCGAGAGACAGTGGCCTATGCAAAATCCCCTAGTACATGTCATCAGCAGATGAGAAGAGTGATCAACATTGCCTCCAAGGCAGAATGACTACAATCCCTGATTCAGTGAAATCTCTGGGGACAAACCATTGCTTTTAGGGTAACTGATACATTTCTTATTAAGCCCCGGGACAGGAAATAGTTTGGAGTAGGATGGCAAGAGCCAATATCAAATCTAGCTCTCTTCTAGAACATATTTTAAATCCAGGAGAAGTTATTTCCTCTCTCTTCCCCTCCCAGGTACAATCTATACTCATTTATGTGCATTCATACAGATTTCATGAATGGCGAGAACAGCAAGCACTCCAGCATTTAAGTTAAATTCATTCTAAATACACAATCCATGACTCCCATAAGGAATTGATGCAAGTAATTTCTTACTCATTCCACAATTACCTTATTACTCTAGTAAGAGCTGAAAAATCTATACTTTAAGGAATGTTAGCCAATCTTTAGTCTGAGGGAAAGTCCTAGGGGGATTCTCAGAGGCAGGAGTTTTCACTCAATTTGGTAATTCTCTGCTAAATGGGGTTTCTTTTGGGTGTCATTTATACAGAAAAAATGTTTATTATATTGATTGTTGAGATAAGAGAGAAAATATTACCCAGGAAACATACAGATTGCGATGACAGATCAAACCGTCAAGCTTACACCTCTCTACAGAGAAGCAATAGCTCCGATGGAAAACACATCCATACGGCATGTATGGATATAGCGATACCTTTGTGAAAAAAATTGCTTTTGCTCATCTTCTCAAAATGTATGTGACAATACATAAAATAAACGCAAAATATTACCATATGGTCAATTTTTCTAACATTTAAAACATATGTGTGGCGCAGTATACATCAGATAGAATATTTATGCCACTGGCAACAATGCGTCATAGTAACTCAGGAAAAGCCAGCCTCTCCACAGCCCTCTGGGACTGGGAGTGTCTAAGAAGATCAAGGGCAGACATCAGGAGGGTAGGGGTTATAATAACTGTCTCAGAGTACATGATGGGCATTAAGCCCAAAGAAGGAGAGGGATTGCCTAAAGGGTTTAGCTAGGAGTAATGGGATTAAATTCAATAAAGGTGAATTAAGGCTGTACGTCAGGGGGAAAAAATCCCACTTATGATTCCTATTAAATTGTGGAACAGTGTCCCAAGAGAAATGGTGACAGATCCTATGGAAAACACTTCTATAGGGCAGAAGGGAACAAATCTAGCATCAGCCTCAGGTTTGGCCTAGATAAAACCTATGAGATTTTTCTTCATCAATAATCTTCATGATTTGTTATATAAGAGAGAAGAGATCAGGGACTCTCTGTAAGAAATGTCTAATATATCAGGCCATTGTGGAAGACACTTGCCTATCACTGACACTACAGCTCCACTGCATTCAATGATATTCAGAAACAGACCCTTCACCTTTCTAAGATGATTAAGCTTTGGTGCAGTCTTGTCCTCCAGGCCTCTGGCACATACTTCAGTTCAGATCTGAAGATCTAACCAGATGTGCCATGACCTTAACATATTTATAGGTTTCACCATTTGGGGTTTCCAAATGTTCTGTTGCTCAGACACAGCTGGTAAAGCTATAGCTCATGGATCTTGTTAATAGTACTTTTTTGCTGGAGGGAGGACAAGATGACTTTTATCAGGATAGCTGAATGGACAGGCACTGTATAATATCTCCACAATTCTTTTTTTTATCTCCCTGAGTTGATTTCAGGGGTCCTTGACCTCTTCCCACCCTGTGGCAGTATCATAATGCCTCTGTGCTGCTCCAAAAATGCATAATCATTTGCCTCTATGCCTGTGAATTAAAGGAGAAGTGCATCTTCCTATGTCTACCCAAGATGTACTCAGGTTGTGGTGTCTTCTAGCCTTTAAAAGCCATTCTTCACAAGAAGAGTTCTTGCATGCCCTTCCCCTGTATTCAAAAGACACATAGGAGAAAAGGTGGTAAAAGAGGGCACAAATACAATGGGAGTGAAATGAGAACTAAGTATGTTTTAGAAACTGAGAAATGAAAAAAAAACCCAAAACAACCCAGTGAGAAGCAAGGGTTATTTGGGTTTTTTTTCCCCAGAGGTGTGGGAGAGGGGGATATCTTTTATTGGAACTAATGTATATTGGGAGAGATGGTAGATGAGATTCAGGCACAAAGTACCCTTCTTCAAGTCACCTTGAAGGGTACTTTGCTTTCTTAAGGGCACCTGAGAAAGGGTACTTTGTGGCCAGAAGCTTGTCTAACATCCCTCCCAGCTATAGACTTGGTCCAATAAAAGATATCACCAAAAAACCTTTGCTTCTTGCATATTTATTTCCTGGACTACCATGGCTACAACAACAGCCTAACCCTACTACAAAATAAATGGACACTATCCAGAATGTTTAACTTTATGTCATACTTCTTTCTCCCAATATTTGTATCATTCTTCATAAGTTGGACTTTTTCCTGAATAATGAAATGCATCTTTTCTTTTAAAAAAATTGTCAAGGTCCACTAACAACCCTACCTTAACAAACCAGTGTGCCCAGGGCTTAGGGAGAACCTTACTGCATCATACCTGTATCTCCAGCTCAAATACCTCTATGTCTACAATATCACACCATTGTGAATAGCTGCTATTCACACACAACTCTAATTATGGTAAAGCTGCATACACATCTCTGCACACATGAAAAACCCTACAATAACAAACCAGTGAGAACAGTGGGAAACAAATTCCAGGGTGAGAGTGAGTGAATTTCAGTGTCCAAATGTCAAGCAGTGGGGGATTATAAAAGAGCAGTGAAGTAGAGATTTTCAGAACTATAAACCTGATCCATGCAGTGCCTCTTTCATAGCAGATGCTGGGGGAAGCATGACCCCGATTTGCAGGTGAATTATTTCTAATGTTATGTCTGTGATGCCGGTGGGGGCTAGAGATGGAATTTCCCCTGTCATGCCACTAGAATTGTTTGTTCTCGGCTTGTGAATACTAAAGCTAATGGACCTGTCTCATCTGTGCAGCATACAGGTATAGGGGGTCTAGGAAAAAGCTTCCGCCCTTCTGCAAAGAAAGATAGCAGGAGAAATAGCTGTGATTTATTTTTCTTAAGAATGCAAAGTGCAAATAATAATCGTATTGCATTGTGCAAATAGCAGAACAAACAAAATCCTCAACTTGATAGGAGTATGGGTTGTTGTAACCAGAAAAAAAAATGATCAAAAACATGTCACACAGGAAAAAGGGTTTCCATTCACAAAGAAATCATTATGGTTAATTTAATTCATTGTAGCGTTTAATATAGAAAAGCTTTTCTACAGAGACTGGGAAAAAAGCCAACATTTATATATAAATGGGTTTTATTTTAAAAGCTAATGCAGTGGGCAGGATGCTTTAGGGTTATTTTCTCTCTCTTTCTTTCAGCGCATATGCAAAGCTGGTATTGTATCCAAAAAACAAGGAATTTGCTGCTATCTAAAGTTTACAAATTGCTTTTTTTCAAAAGCACAATTTCATATTCCTTAGAAATGTAAATGAAGGGTTTTTTTTTTTGTATCTCCTTGCCATTCTTTCTGTCTCTCTCTCTCTCTTTTTAAGTTACTTATATTAGTATCCAAGGCACTGATTTGTAGACTGGGCTCTAAATATCCACCCACTGTAATCAGCACAGACATCGGCTGCCATTCATGTGAATGCTTGACAGCACCAGCTCTTAGAGAAAGATGCATTTGCAGAAATGGCTGAAAATGCTGGTAACCTGGGAATATTTCTATAGTGCTTTGGAGAAGGGCATTTGCCATCATAGAGTTATAACAAGAATCAGCTGTATTTGTGCAAGAGACAGATGGTTAGTGAATAACTGGTCTGATCAAATACCTTCAGCCATAAAATTACAGGGGACGGAAACATATGGTATTACCCACTTGGTGCTTTACAATGTGTGGGTTGGGCAGTCAGCCTCCAGTCCTGTAAACACTTAGGCGTGTGCTTAGTCTTACTCATGCAAGTAGTCCCTTTGACTCACATGCATAAAATTAAGCAAGTGTTTGCAGGATCAGGGCCACACTACAAAAGCTCCATTCATCAGATGAAGAGGAGGCACATGTGAATGCTTCTCCTATACACCTCCTGCCCATCACCAATGTGCCTCAGTCGTGCATGGGGGAGATGACATCTTGGGGTGAAAGAAGCTGAGGCTCTGTTGCCCACCCAACCAGTCCTCGGCTTATGTGCTGAGACTGGAATTCATTGTCAAATGGGAGGGTATATTTTTGTGATGTAGACACCTGGAACTGGTGTCTACATCACAACTCTCATCTTATTTCCTGGCTTAAATCTTGCTTCTTTTTCCTAGATGCAGAACAGAGCACTGTACTACATCAGAGCTCTACCAACTGGGTACATCAACCCTAGGATGTCTAATGCCTCTGCCTCTTCTGTCAGAGGTATGTCCCCTTAGGAACAATATCCCCCCTGCCCCAGCACTTTCCATAAGAACCTCTCACAAAGTGTTTTACCAACATCTGTAAGGTAAGATTTACAACATCTCTGTGAGGCAAGGAAGTATTACAATCCTTACTTTACAAAGGGTAAATGGAGAAACTGAGCCAC
>NW_017729029.1:2488808-2490934 GCF_001723915.1 Gavialis gangeticus
ATTACAATCCTTACTTTACAAAGGGTAAATGGAGAAACTGAGCAACAGAGAAGTTATCTGAGGGTGAAGTTACATGTTACATTTAAACCATCCTGAACACACTTAAAATACAAGCAACTGGATGTTAAAGCTTGTTAACTTTTGCTAAGTGCCCTCTGAGTTTTGCCACTTCAAATGAGGGTTAACTCTGGGCTGAGCTACCTAGCTTGCCTTAGGGTAACTTCAGTCTGTTCTATGGAAATAAAATGAGCAATTAACAGTCTTCCAGCATCCCAAATGCTAGGGACAGACATTACACATAAACCAGTTTAAGTGATCAGAAACTGGTTTAAACCTGTAACAAAACAGATGTTCATTGCACATAAACCAGTCTGAAAATGGCTGAAACCTATTTGAGATAAGCCTGGTTGAATGCAGTATCAGACTTAACTGATCTGGGTCAAACTGGTTTATGCAATGTCTGTCCCAGACCCCTTGTTGGTTTAAGATAAACCAGATTCCCCAGAATCCCAGCATGCTTTCTCTGCTCCACAGCAGGGCTGGTCCCCCCACTGTGCTCCCTGGCTGCAGCTCCAGCAGAGACTTGCAGGTACAGAGTGTCTGCCTGGCTTCTACTTGCTAAGCAGGGATTATTCCCCCCTCCCCTCTGCTTTACGCAGACACCTCAGCATTAGCTAGCACAGCGTTTTCCAACTGGTGTGCCATGGCATACTGGTGTGCTGTCAGGCATGGCATTTTGGGCTGAAGCCACACACCCTGCCTGGCTGGAGCCACGCTGCTGTGGACACAGACAGATGGGGAGCATGGCTCCAGCCAGGCAGGGGGGTTATGGCTCCAGCCCAAAATGCCATCCAGCTGGCCACGCACCTCCCCCCCTCATGCTCCATGTCCAGTGTGCTGCAGTGCTTTTTTATTTAGGTAAATGTGCCGTGGGGTGAAAAAGGTTGGGAAACACTGAGCTAGCAGACCACATGCTGGCTATGGTCCCTGCTGTGGGAGAGGACAAAGGCAGACAGGCTTTTTGGAACTAATCAACAGACAGCTTAATGTCCTTCTTTGGAAGAGCTGTTTGAGAAGAGCTCCATTAGTTAATGAAGAAAGGCTTTGATTTCTTAATGGGTTGATAAACACTGAGTTAGGGGTGATAAACTTTCCTTGCTGGGCTGATTATTTACCCCCTCCTAATCAGAGCATCCTGCTGGGTCCTGGCCATACCCCGCTCAGCTCAGCTCTTCTGTGGAAGTGAAGGGAGGGCTGCTTTAGCAATCCTCGGCTTCTAGCCTGAGCCACTTCAGGCATGTGCCTGCATGTCTGGAATGAAAAGGGAATGTCTATCCAACTCCAAATCAGTTCAAGCTTTGCAGGTTAGACTAACCTGCAAAGATTGAAACAATTCAGGCTCAGGCTTTTTGAATGTCTGTCCCTAGCCAAGATGCACTGCTTTCAACTCCCCTTCCCCACACAGAGCAGGGGTAGAGCTGAGGTGCCCTGGTTCCTAGGCACAACCTATGCACACATACCCTCCAACGACAGATCAAAGTTGTACAGGCAAGAAACAGTATTAACCTTTAACTGGCAACAGCTTACAGCTTACTTTAACTTCAACTTTGCTTAACATTCCACAGATTTAGTATGGTCTAAGTGCAACGTGTAACTTTACTTGACAAAGATCACTCAAGAAAATTAGAGCAGGGATAGAATTATACTCCCCGAAGTATCATTTAAAAAAATAAAACATCATTTTATACTAATAATCCCTTTCCTTGCAACATGCAACGTCCTTGCCATAGGCGACGTGTAGGGGGACACAGGGGAGCACGTGTGCCCCAATATTGGCTGCCTCCAAAGCCGCCACTGGCTTCTTCAGGCAGTCACTGCCCCCCCACCCCCTTCCTGTTGATGCAGTCACTGATGGCTGCGGGTGGACCCACTCACCGTTCGCTGCCATGGTGCTCCCCCAGTCGCAGGAGCACCAGTTGTTCACGCTCCTTGTCATACCTCCTCTGGGCTTCCTAACCCAAGAATTGTATATGATAACCTCTTCTGTGTTCATAGTTAAGTTCTGGTTGTATAAGTCAGCAAAATTATTCTCTTTATTAGGAAGACTCTGCCCAAAACCCATGGAG
>NW_017729029.1:2490945-2492046 GCF_001723915.1 Gavialis gangeticus
CATTCCACAGATTTAGTATGGTCTAAGTGCAACGTGTAACTTTACTTGACAAAGATCACTCAAGAAAATTAGAGCAGGGATAGAATTATACTCCCCGAAGTATCATTTAAAAAAATAAAACATCATTTTATACTAATAATCCCTTTCCTTGCAACATGCAACGTCCTTGCCATAGGCGACGTGTAGGGGGACACAGGGGAGCACGTGTGCCCCAATATTGGCTGCCTCCAAAGCCGCCACTGGCTTCTTCAGGCAGTCACTGCCCCCCCACCCCCTTCCTGTTGATGCAGTCACTGATGGCTGCGGGTGGACCCACTCACCGTTTGCTGCCATGGTGCTCCCCCAGTCGCAGGAGCACCAGTTGTTCACGCTCCTTGTCATACCTCCTCTGGGCTTCCTAACCCAAGAATTGTATATGATAACCTCTTCTGTGTTCATAGTTAAGTTCTGGTTGTATAAGTCAGCAAAATTATTCTCTTTATTAGGAAGACTCTGCCCAAAACCCATGGAGATTGTTTATAAAATTTGGCCTCCACTTACTTCCTCGCTTCAGCACCTAAACTTGGCCCAGACTTGCTTCTTAGACAGAAGTTCTGCTACTTATTTCTGAGAAAGGAGAGCAGACCACTTTATCAAAGGAAACATAGCAAAAGTTAGAAAACATCTGGAATCATTATATGCTTACCTGAATCCTGACTGAATGTCCCTGAAAGTTGGAGGCAGCGCCCAGTCAATGCTCCTGTTCAGACCCATAACTCTTTATTTCAGTAGCTTTGCCTTTTCAATGAAGAGGCTTTTCATGGGGTTAGACAAATATGTGGTGCATTGTAATGTTCTGTTTACACCAAGGTTCACATATACCCTGTTTCTGATTAATGTTCCCTGTCCCCCACATTTTTCTCTTCTATGTTTGTTTTAGAGATGGGCAAATGAGCTGAGAATAAGGAAAAGGAACTTGAAGTGGGTTGTTTGAAAGAATTTAAATAACTTTGAGACCTATAATTGTTCTCTTTTTGGTGCAAGAGCTTTCCCTGTAACTTACTGAGTCCTGAAGTGATGAAACTTGTGGCCTGTTATAAACTGGTTACGGGGGATCAGCAG
>NW_017729029.1:2492057-2496310 GCF_001723915.1 Gavialis gangeticus
TCCCTGTTCCCCCGAGCGCCGCAAGGAGTGACCAGGAACAATGGTCACAAGCTGGCGGAGGGAAGGTTTAAGTTGGACATCAGGAGGCGCTACTTCACGGTCAGGGCGGCTAGAGTCTGGAACCAGCTTCCAAGTGAGGTGGTGCAGGCTCCCACCCTGGGGGTTTTTAAGAGGAGGTTGGATGACCGCCTTACTGGGGTCATTTGACCCCAGTGCTCTTCCTGCCATGGCAGGGGGTTGGACTAGATGATCTGCTCAGGTCCCTTCCAACCCTAGAAACTATGAAACATAATAAAGGTTTTCCAGCATAGAAAGGGATATGATGTTTTCTACCATTGCTGCTACTGATTCAGACCCACTGGAGAAAGCCATGATGGGTGTGTGCAAGTGTAACACAAGTCACTGGAATCTGTTAGATACTCTAACCCCACTAAGAGTAGATCCACATGATAGTATCTGGCACTTACAACCCTTGTGGTCATCTGTGCGAAGTCTTAAATTATTGTAAACACTGCTGTAGTAATAGCGGGAAATTGTAGCAAAAATATATTACTGTAGGTACTACCACTGACTCAGGCTTTTCCTCCATCTTCAGGAAGAGCTTCCTTTCTTAAGATTTCCAGGAAACTTTTTTCCAAGCAATTCAGAATATTTGTGCAAATACTGTTGCACTTGTGTGTGGGCACAGGACAGGAAAAGGAAGAGGTACTGCGGGTTAGGACGGGGTACGCTGCGCAAAGCTACGTGCGGGTATCAGGAGGACACTGGAAAGCACTGGAGCTGCTTTAAGTCAGGAGTGAGGTTCATTAACAGAGTTGTAGCTAATAGGCACGAAATGAATCAGCAGGATGAGCCTGAGGTCTTCACTAAGGCACAGGTGGTTGTCTCCTGTCCACACTAACCAGTGCTATCAGTTTCCTTTTCAAGAGCACTGTAATTCTGCAAATATTGCCAAGCCTTTTAAAGAAGGTTGATTGGGAGGAGAAATTAAAAATAGAGAGAGACAATTTAAGTGGTGGGGAGGGGAGGTGAAGGGGAAGAAGAAAATAATTTCACTCTTACAAGCATGAAACTAAAAGTACTTGAACACTTTTGGTCAGAGGATAAAGAGTAGTTCACAGAAGCAGAGTCCATATCATCACAGGTCAGCCCTGGGCCTAGCACACCACATGCTGCTGTGCAGAACATCCTGGGATTTGCGTTCTGTGAGTGCCTGGATGTTTGCCAAATCACCGGTCACATCTCCAGCTTTAAATCTCATTGTGATTTGTTTAGAAGAACCTGTCAGTAGTTGGCAGGTTTCCCACAGCTGATGAAAGGAGTTAAGGATGTCTAAGAGTCTCACAAGGTGATACAACCATTAAGGCATCACGACAGACTCGGCACAGAGGCACTAAAAACAGTAAAAGATTGGCAGCTCTGGTGCCTAAAACTAAACAAGAAATGCAAAATAAACTAAAAAGCATGTGCAAGTGTGTGGTTGTGTGTGCGCATGCATGGGCATATGTGTGCTAGCTCATGCTTTGGAAGTCAGCAGTCTCTGTTCTCACTTCCTCTGACAGCTCAGAATTTGAACTAAGATGTAAGCAAACAGAAAAAGGGCAAGCCTGCATTCTCAATCCTGCTCATGAATTATAAAAGGCCATTCATAGATGCTCTTTATTCCCTTTAAAATGAATTTTGTGCTGGTGAAAGGCAGATTGACAGCCTCAGAGACTGAAGCTCTCTATTTTTTCCCCACAGAGAACAGGTACAGCAAAGGCACCCATATTGCAAACTTACCTCTGCATCTTCTGTCTGTTCTGTGGAAGGATTTCCAGGCAGGGGCACCATAGGGCAAACAACCAAAAAGCTCTACTTTTAGGAAAGGATTGAAGGAAGAGGGCATCATGTGGAAGAAAACATGATTGTGGCTCTTTCTGCTCACTCTCAGGACATTGCCAGCTTGCCTAAGGCTGTATTTTGGGGTAAGAGCAGGGTTTATTCTCCAGTGGCCCATTAATTCCTTGGCTTCCCTGCTGAGGATGCCAACCATGGCCTTCAGGCCTTAAGGTCTCTGGGGAGAGCGTTTTATTTGGTGATTCCAGTACCCTAGGAAGTGAAAGGAGCCGGACCAATTCCCACAAGCTATTGGGCCCTGCTGTGACTAGGAGTTTGAAAAAACCACAGTGTTACCAAGCCCAAGCTTTCAAAACCCGTAAGTCCAGCTTCAAAAACATTATGAAGACAGCTGCAGCTGTCAGAAAAACACCAAATATTGTGAGTCTTTGGCAACTTCAGATCAGCATTTCAACTACCCCCCTTTCCAAAACTTCCTGGGTGGAGCAGAGGAAAATGGTCAGGAAGCAATTTTCAATCACATGCCACCATTTTCATCAAAGCTGGATGAACACAGAGATGCAGATGGTCCCTGTTCAGTACACATAATGTACGTGGGCACTTCGGTAACATTATCCCACTGAGGATCATCACCCTAACGCCCAGTTGGTAAATGCCATGACTAGGACAACCAAGAACCCATGTCATTTTGATATTGCCAGTAACTAGAAGGCTGCAGGCAGTGCTCTTTATTTAACCATCTAATCCTTATTGGAGCCTTATTAAACTGTTTGCTTAAGTAATATCCTGCTACAGTGAGTTAATGGCATGCTTAAAATAATATGTCCTTTATCCATTTAAAAGAGTGTTTCCTTTTAATTTCAGTGAATGTTCCTTTGTTGATGAATTAGATGAAAAGTAAACTGAAGCCTGACTGGCATTTTCTACATCATTCATCTCTTATACCTGTATTATATTTACTCTTCCCTTTCTCTATTCAGGAATCCTAGCCTGTTTAATCTCTTCTGTTCCGGGTTATGCACTGTACATACATTTATCACAAGCCTCTAAGACTGCTTCTGGGCTAGGCACGTTGCTAAAATGCTATGTTATAGGTGACACCCCGCAGGTGAGCTGAATCTATGGAATGTCAAACCATGTCCTGTTTACATAAAAAAATTGGCTGAGTTTCTTAAAGGAGCCTAAATCCCAGGATGACGCCTTATGTAGGCAATACTGCCCGGCAGGAGAATGACTATCTATGGGTCTCCTTCCTAACAGGAAATAATGGGAGCAGGTAAACTCAGGCGGCAGGTGTGTAGGGAGTGGGATCTCTCATGCAAAGTGTGTTTACTGGATTTTGGCTTTATTGCTCTAATGCTGGAACTCAGCATGGATCTCCATAGACCTTGCAGCTAGGGTTTGACTTCAAGTCTGATCACCTGCATTGTGACCTGGGCAGCACTGGGTTTGGGTTATGGAGCCCTTCCCAGGTTACATGTGACTGTCATTAGAAAACTTGGAGGCATGAAGGGAAGGTGCTGAGCAAAGTGCCCATTTTTCAGTGACCCAAACTGAGGCATGCAGGCTTCTATTTAATTTAAGCCTTGAAACATGTTTCCTGCACCTCTCACAAAACAGTCATCTTAAGTGATTAAACACTATCAAGAGGGTAGGGCAAGACAGTGAGAGAGATGCAGGGGAGATAGACTCAGAGCTCATCTACTGAAACAAAGGAGGTTTCCATTCTCCTCATGCAGTCTGGGCCAGTTCCTCTTCCTCTAATCCCATCCTGGGGCAGCTAATAAAGGGTGAATTATGAGGCTGAAGTGCCACACTATGCATGGAGGAAACATTCCCCAAACATTCCTGCCTTCCCCTCCCAGGAGCCATAATTAATAAAAATCGAAGGAAATTGAATGGCGACGAGAAAAAACAAACAAAAACAACCCAAAAGACATCACGTGATGAAGAGAGGGGCTGGAGGCGCCCATAGCCTAGAGAGCATCGGAGGTAATTGCAGACACAGGGCGAGAGGCTAAAACAGCATGAAATGAATCAGTTTAACAGATATTAAATTTGCAGGCCTAAGGCGACAGGATTCTGTTCAGTTTATTTGCATTAATCAGGTCAGGGGAATAACCTCATTTTTTTGCAGGAGACATTGTCGGCCTTTATTTGTTTCTCGTGTGAAAATATCACAATGGATAAATGCAACATGGAAACAGGATATTCAGTCATGCCACATCACACACAACAAATATTCCTCTACTTAAGTGGGGGGGAGGGAGGAGGAAGCAACCTTTTTGGCAGGCATGCCACAGATTAGCTCTGCACTGTCCCTGAGTGCCACTCCAAACCCCTTCCCCTGCCTGATCTGCTGCTCAGCTTTCTCCTTCCCACATTGTGCTCCCTGCCTGATCTCCTGCTCTGTG
>NW_017729029.1:2501310-2507011 GCF_001723915.1 Gavialis gangeticus
CAAACCCCTTCCCCTGCCTGATCTGCTGCTCAGCTTTCTCCTTCCCACATTGTGCTCCCTGCCTGATCTCCTGCTCTGTTTTCTTTGTCCTGCCCTATCTGCCACTGTTCAATGTCCCCTCTTCAATCAGCTGCAAACCACACAGAAGGCTGCCCATGTCAGTTGTGGCATGCATGCTGTAGGTTGGCTGTGCCTGACTTAGGCCATCTGTGCATGACTGCCACAGGAGATAGGGCAGGGGTGGGCAAAATATGGCCTGAGGACCAGATGTAGCCCACCAGGATCCGGCCCCCAGGGCCCTCAAAAAAATTTAGAAAATTAATATTTATCTGCCCCTGGCTGCCTATCATGAGGCCCTCAAAACTCAGTAAGCGGCCCTCTGCCCAAAATTACTGCTCGCCCCTGAGACGGGATATGTATTCACCTGGAGTCCAAGGCTGAGCCATGACAGCTTCATTAATGGAAGGCTGCATTACTGTTACAAAACCAGGGGAGACCCTGACCAGCCAGTCCCCTTTGCCAAGCAGCACACGGTGACAGTGTGTTATGCCATCAGAGAGCACCCATCTCTTACTCTCTTACCAGAGCTCAACAGTAGTCAAAAAAGCAAGGAAGTTTTCTAAATTAAGCGGATGCTCAAATGGGAAAGTAGCCAGTGGCTCTCAGTGATACCCAGAACCATGAGAGTGCCATAGTAGTTAGCTTCACCAACATGCAGTGGTAAATGAGTTAATCTTCATTGTCTGAAGAGTTCTGAGTGTTACTGTTGGTAAGGTAATAGTCTCCTTTAAGTCTCCACTCCCAAACTGATCTTCTGTTTGTTTGGTGATTAAGACACAGAAGATAATATTTTCAGCGGTAATTCAGCAAGGATATCAGCTTCCCCAAATTGGAGTTTGGATTTCCCAGTATTGGGTCACATGCTACATTATTACTATGATCTAGCATCAGAATCTAGAATATAAGCTAGTTGGGCTAGGGGCTGCCTTTCTTTCTGCACTGTACAGTCTCAGACAGATGGATAAGTAATCAGTACGTAAGCAACAGCCAAGCAGCAGCTCTAGAAATAACAGTGTAGGTTAGTTTCTGTCTGAATGGAGGCTGGGTGGGCTTATGGAGTGTGCATGGATCAGGACTTCCATGTCTCTTTAATCAATTTGGGGGTCGTGCCATCAGAGAGAGGCCAAAATTCTGCTAACAGGACATAGAAGAGCTGACTTGACTGAGCTGGAATGTCACTGTTCTCCCAGCCAAGTATCCCCACTTAAAGAGGGGATTTTTCCCCTTGAAACTAACACCAAGATACAGAATTAAAAAGTAGGTTTTCCTACCCTTGCTGAAATTGAGGATCTGGTCAGTTCAGGGTTCGCTTGCTCCTTCCCCCAGATGGGAAAGGTAGTCAACCGGACATACCTGCCAGTCTGCTGGACAGTTCAAGGCAAGGAAGCTGCCTAACGCTTCCCTAGCCCTGCCACAGAGTCTGCAGGCTGCACTCCAATCCTGTCATCCCCCAAAGGGAAGGGACAAATGTTGTGCACAGGGTCCCTTTTTAACCTAGTGCCCTGCAGGTTTCACAGACTAATGGAAATCCACACAGGAAAAACTTTGTGGGTCCTAGTCAGTCAGTTTGCAGGATTCTTCTGCATAACTCATTCCCTCAGGGCTTTTCCATAGATGCTCTAAAATATTAAGCATTCAGAGCTGCCAGTCGGTAGTTTAAGTGCATGATCTTCCAATTCTTGCTTCTCTTCTTTCACCTCCCAAAGCTGTATCCTTCTGTGCAGCGGCATTCTTCCTAAATTATTGACGTGCAGACATGTCAATAGTGAACCCTCTGCCTCTCTCCGGGAGAGGAGAGACATCAAGGATTTAACCCTGCAAGCTAGCAAGCTGGGTGCATTAGAAGAATATTACAGTGTAAAAATGTTATAGGTAATGTAGTAATGATTCAACTAAGGCCCATGGGAGGAGAGGGAAGAAGAAGATTACAACTACCAAAAGCATGGTGAAAAATCACAAAAACTGAAGAATTCATCCTGAAGGCAGTTTCAAGCTGATGTGTGATTGTGGACAGAGTCAGCAGAGCTCCTCCTTCTTTCTAACTTCTTTTGATATATGTTTTACATTTGTGATATGTTTCTTGCTGACTGCAAGGCCATTAGGTTCTGGGTATGGTGTGGGGTTTTCCATGTAGAAGCACACAGATAGATAGTATATGTGGATAGATGTGTCTGTGAATGCGCATAAGCTGTATTCATTGGCTTTACCAGAAATACACCAGAGATCTTTTTCGTTCTGTGTCTCTGTACATGCAAGAGAGAGGTAGCATGGGGTTGTATGTGCCTGCATGCTTATAGGCCCACTGCTTCATGAACTTATAGACATTTATAATGATTCTGAGAAATGAGAATGTCATTGTATGAATGGTGGAGATCCAGGAAACAAAGGGGAACACAGTGGTGTGACATCTGGATCAAAAGCAAAAGGGTACTCTAGTACCCAGGATGGCAGGGCAGATTAATTTATTATGTCATGTGAAGCCCCCATGTTACGTAGTGCTTTATGTAGCCATTACTAACCCTTCAGTTCTAAAGAGCTGGGGCCAACATGCTATTTTGATCAGGAATGGAAATGAGCATGGTGGGCCCACAATGGTCTCCTTGCTTCAGAGAACCTTCCTGTTTTGTGCACTCAACCATTCCAGTGCAAGAGTGGGTCAAGACTGTAATATCAAGAGATAAAGCACATCAGAACTGAGGTTAGCTGAGAGCCCAGGGCTGAAACAGCAGGGAACATCTGTGGTAGGAGCAAGGTGCACTGGCAGATGGGACGTGGTGGATCAAGTTTACATAGCACGAACAATTCCTTGTTTCAAACCAGTGCTGCTCCTCTTTTACTCCAGTGAAGAGCAGATTCACTCAGAATTCTTTTTACTTAAAGGAAGAGTGGGGTTAAAGGTGAAAACAGGGAGAAAAGGACTCATTCTCCACAGAGCTGTGATGTACGGTGAGAGAGGCCAGGACACCAGGATTTTATAGGGACAGAAATCAGTAAGTATGGTTCCTCATGCTGAGATATAGGATGTTCTCACAGGGTAATTCCTCCTTGCTGTAGGAAGCCAGTGGAAGTAAGCCTGGACCTGTTGCCTGATTTAATGGCATCTGGAGGAACAGGACACTGGGTGTGCATAAGTGCATATGTTTGGGTTTTTTAAAATAATGACTGAAATAGGCTTTTCATTTACTGTTTTATGTGGCTTTTAATTTGGGTTCTAATTAAATTAGTTGGGTCTTGCCCTCACCCTATCAGAAGTGGGAGTTAAAGTGAATATAACAGTAAAGTGTATAACATTAATAATCTACCATATAATTAGGCACCACTGATTCATAAGAGGTCCAGGATTAACATAGCAGGGGTGCTGGAGGCGGTGCACCAATAGAGCTGCAGAGTGATCCAAGCATGAAATAGCAATGGTGATGGAAATGAAGGCAGAAGACTATGACAGAGCCAGGTCAGGATGCTTTTTACCAACCAATCTACCTATAGCTATTACCACTGGTCTCTGTGTTTCATAGAGAATCCATCAATTCAAGATTTATTGAAACACCTTATAACCAGTTCTTCCCACACTGTAAGAAGCATTTAAGGTGTTTATAGATGTGCTTGTCACAGGCCAGCTGGGCACTGTGAGTATATCAATTTAGCCACTAGGCTGTTTGGTTTGGGATTGAGGAGGCAGAGTTGGGAGTAAAGCAATAGCAAGTTTATTATAACACACACACACACACAACAGTTAACAGAAAGATAAATGCGATAAGCAGATAATGCAGTATTAAAGAGCTAATAGTAAATAATAACAACAGATAATAACAACAGATAAATAGATCAATCTGTCGCAAGCCAGCTGGGCACTGCAAGGGTATCAGCCACTGGCTGTTGAAAACAACAAATAGACAGACATGGGTTGGCAAATTATTGGCAGTCCCTCAATGCCAGGTGCGCGCCTGGTGATTCCAGCGAAGTCAGAAGTCCCCAATCGATGCTGTCTAAGGGATTACCGGGGAAGGTCCCTTGATCAGGATCTGATCCTCACTCACACTGGGAGTCCAGAGTCTGGGCTTGGAACACCAATTACCGTCCTGTTCCCTCCTTTCTACTGGTCACCTGATGCACGCGCTTTTTATACCTAGTCTTATGCTAATCTGTTGGCTTCAGAGCTACTCACAGTGTTGTTCTATAGCTATTACCCTATGGAATTAAAAGGTGTTAAAAATTATTATAAAAGGTTACCACCCAGACTTGGGTTTATCCATTAAGCAAATTGCAATGCAGCATCTTCAGGTTTGAAATTAACATTACTTCGCCTAAATCCAACCCTTTTAGAACTCTCTGACTATGCTTTTTTTGAGATGTGCTTTCCTGGAATGTGCTGGGTAGGCCAGGCGGTTGAATCTAGTTTTTATCATCATCAAGGCTAAATTCTGAGCAAAAAAGAACCATTAGGTCAGCTAATTTCACAGCTATAGCTTTGTCTTTGAGGCCTAGTCAGTTCCGCAAACAATTACGAGTTACATTTGCCGGCTGCAAAAATACAAACTTTATATTAGACAAAAATTCCAAATGCCTCTAAGAAGCACTTATTTATTGATTAATTTCTTTTGTTCTACCCATCACGCATGCTCCAGGAGGTGGGGGAGGGGCTTTAATTAGTGCACGTGACGTTGTAGTCTGCTGCAGTGTGGTAATTACCATCAGCGTACCCTCTAAGCTGTGTGGCATGTGCAGCCACATAGGTGCGCTCATGCTGCGCTGCCAGGCGTGCCTGTATGGCTGTGTATGCCACACAGCTTAGAGGGAACGTTGATTATCATGCTCCAGAAGACTCGATTAATTTACTCTGCTCCAGTGCGCTGTAATTACAGCACATTAGAGCAGCCTCCCTGCATGTGTATAGGAACCTATACAGACAAATGAACTTCCAGCAGCAGTGAGACAGGTTTAACGTATTGCCATTTTAGTTTGTATTAATAGGTCCTACATACCTGACTATGAAACCACCTGGGTTTAGTGGCTTGGAACAGGTAGCCCATCTGCTAAGGCTCTGCATCATTTCTACCCACTTACAAAACCACGGGAAATATAATTTGCTAATACACTAGAAATTGCTGATGCCGATTCCCAGAGTGCAGCACAGCTGCCTATGTGACAACAGCCTCTTGGCCAACATGTAGGGAACTGAAGTGGGGCTTTCCAGATCTGACAGACTGACCTGTTATGGACTGAGTTGAAGAGGTTTTCTAGTGGGGGGCTATAACCATTGATGTCCTCTATGGGTTGGCATACATATGAACTTGTAATACATATCCACTAGTGGGCTATGCCTACAAAGGAGTATGTAAACCTAAATATATAAATTACCTGCATTTGAAGGAATAGGACTTTACAGCCAGTCCTTGACTTACAATGTTTTGACTTACAATGTTTCGCACTTACAACATTTATAAATTGACATCCTGTTTCAACTTTCTGGCATCAGTTTTGACTCTACAACACTTGAGCTGACATGACGCCATGTCAGCAAACAAGTTCGCTATGTTGCCCATCTTCCTGGAGAACATCTGTCTAAACTTCCTTGGACACTTTCTTTAAGAAAGCAGACAAGACTCCAGAAAAACCTGTATCCAAGACTCCTGAGAAGAAT